>NC_059203.1:3551626-3775939 GCF_020615455.1 Coregonus clupeaformis
GAACTACAGGACAAAATACAAACCCTCCAACCCAAAAAGGTCTGTGGTGTTGATGGTATCCTAAATGAAATGATAAAATATACAGACCACAAATTCCAATTGGCTATGCTTAAACTCTTTAACATCATCCTTAGCTCTGGCATCTTCCCCAATATTTGGAACTAAGGACTGATCACCCCAATCCACAAAAGTGGAGACAAATTTGACCCCAATAACTACTGTGGGATATGCATCAACAGCAACCTTGGGGAAATCCTCTGCATTATCATTAACAGCAGACTAGTTCATTTCCTCAGTGAAAACAATGTACTGAGCAAATGTCAAATGGGCTTTTTACCAAATTACCGTACGACAGACCCCTGCACACCCTAATTGACAAACAAACAAACCAAAACAAAGGCAAAGTCTTCTCATGCTTTGTTGATTTCAAAGAAGCTTTTGACTCAATTTGGCATGAGGGTCTGCTATACAAATTGATGGAAAGTGGTGTTGGGGGAAAAACATACAACATTATAAAATCTATGTACACAAACAGTGTGCGGTTAAAATTGGCAAAAAACAGACACATTTCTTTCCACAGGGCCGTGGTGTGAGACAGGGATGTAGCTTAACCCTCTTCAACATATATATCAGTGAATTGGCGAGGGCACTAGAACAGTCTGCAGCACCCGGCCTCACCCTACTAGAATCTGAAGTCAAATGTCTACTGTTTGCTGATGATCTGGTGCTTCTGTCACCAACCAATAAGGGCCTACAGCAGCACCTAGATATTCTGCACAGATTCTGTCAGACCTGGGCACTGACAGTAAATCTCAGTAAGACAAAAATAATGGTGTTCCAAAAAAGGTCCAGTTGCCAGGACCACAAATACAAATTCCATCTAGACACCATTGCCCTAGAGCACACAAAAAACTATACATACCTCTGCCTTAACATCAGCGCCACAGGTAACTTCCACAAAGCTGTGAACGATCTGAGAGACAAGGCAAGAAGGGCCTTCTATGACATCAAAAGGAACATCAAATTCGACATTCCAATTAGGATCTGGGAAAAAATACTTGAAGCAGTTATAGAACCAAGAATTATGGTTGTGAACCAAGAATTCACAAAATGGGACAAACACCAAATTGAGACTCTGCATGCAGAATTCTGCAAAAATATCCTCAGTGTACAACAAAAAACACCAAATAATGCATGCATAGCAGAATTAGGCCGATACACGCTAATTATCAATATCCAGAAAAGAGCCGTTAAATTCTACAACCACCTAAAAGGAAGCAATTCCCAAACCTTCCATAACAAAGCCATCACCTACACAGAGACGAACCTGGAGAAGAGTCCCCTATGCAAGCTGGTCCTGGGGCTCTGTTCACAAACACAAACAGACCCTACATAGCCCCAGGACAGCAACACAATTAGACACAACCAAATCATGAGAAAACAAAAAGATAACAAAAATACAGAGCAAACTAGAATGCTATTTGGCCCTAAACAGAGAGTACACAGTGACAGAATACCTGACCACTGTGACTGACCCAAACTTAAGGAAAACTTTGACTATGTACAGACTCAGTGAGCATAGCTTTGCTACTGAGAAAGGCCGCCGGAGGCAGACCTGGCTCTCAAGAGAAGACAGGCTATGTGCACACTGCCCACAAAATGACGTGGAAACTGAGCTGCACTTCCTAACCTCCTGCCAAATGTCTGACCATATTAGAGACATATTTCCCTCAGATTACACAGACTCACAAAGAATTCGAAAAACAAACCCAATTTTGACATACTCCCATATCTATTGGGTGAAATACCACAGTGTGCCATCACAGCTTAAATATTTGTGACCTGTTGCCACAAGAAAAGGACAACCTGAAGAACAAACACCATTGTAAATACAACCCATATTTATGTTTATTTATTTTCCCTTTTGTACTTTAACTATTAGCATATAATATGACATTTGAAATGACTTTATTATTTTGGAACTGCAATGTTAACTGTTAATTTTTATAGTTTATTTCACTTTTGTTTATTATCTATTTCACTTGCTTTGGCAATGTTAACATATGTTTCCCATGCCAATAAAGCCCTGAAATTGAATTGAACTGAGAGAGAGAGAGAGAGAGAGAGAGAGAGAGAGAGAGAGAGAGAGAGAGAGAGAGAAAGGGAGAAAGGGAGAGAGAGAGAGAGAGAGAGAGAAAGGGAGAGAGAGAGAGAGAGAGAGAGAGAGAGAGAGAGAGAGAGAGAGAGAGAGAGAGAGAGAGAGAGAGAGAGAGAGAAAGGGAGAGAGAGAGAGAGAGGGAGAGAGAGAGAGAGAGAGAGAGAGAGAGAGAGACAGAGAGAGAGAGACAGAGAGAGAGAGAGACAGAGAGAGAGAGAGAGACAGAGAGAGAGAGACAGAGAGAGAGAGAGAAGAGAGAGAGAGAGAGAGAGACAGAGAGAGAGAGACAGAGACAGAGACAAGACAGAGACAGAGACAGAGACAGAGACAGAGAGAGAGAGAGAGAGAGAGAGAGAGAGAGAGAGAGAGAGAGAGAGAGAGAGAGAGAGAGAGAGAGAGAGAGAGAGAGAGAAAGGGAGAGAGAGAGAGAGAGAGAGAGAGAGAGAGAGAGAGAGAGAGAGAGAGAGAGAGAGAGAGAGAGAGAGACAGAGAGAGAGAGAGAGAGAGAGAGACAGAGAGAGAGAGAGAGAGAGAGACAGAGAGAGAGAGAGAGAGAGAGAGAGAAAGACAGAGAGAGAGAGAGAGAGAGAGAGAGAGAGAGAGAGAGAGAGAGAGAGAGAGAGAGAGAGAGAGAGACTAAGAAGGACTAAGCAAGGGAAAGAAAGACATGACACCAAGAGGAGAATAGATATAGAAGCAGAAAGAGAGGAAGAGAAGGGTGGGTGGGCGAGGAAGAGAAGGGTGGGCGAGGAAGAGAAGGGTGGGTGAGGAAGAGAAGGGTGGGTGAGGGAAAGCAGGGTGGGTGAGGAAGAGAAGGGTGGGTGGGCGAGGAAGAGAAGGGTGGGTGAGGAAGAGAAGGATGGGTGAGGAAGAGAAGGGTGGGTGAGGAAGAGAAGGGTGGGTGGGCGAGGAAGAGAAGGGTGGGTGAGGAAGAGAAGGGTAGGTGAGGGAGAGCAGGGTGGGCGAGGAAGAGAAGGGTGGGTGAGGAAGAGAAGGGTGGGTGAGGAAGAGAAGGGTGGGTGGGCGAGGAAGAGAAGGGTGGGTGAGGAAGAGAAGGGTGGGTGAGGGAGAGCAGGGTGGGTGAGGGAGGGAGAGCAGGGTGGGTGAGGGAGAGCAACGTGGGTGAGGGAGAGCAGGGTGGGTGGTCTCTGTTGAAATTGTATGGATGTGGGCCTTGCCCCATCAAAGGCCAGTTTATACACATAAACGGTACATAACAATATGTGGGTATAGCAGTCGACAGAAAGATGGAGATTGCAGATGTGCATGCGTCAGATCCGTTATGCTAATAAATTGGAGAAAAATGTATTGCTTTTGGTAGGAGTCAATGCACCATGCTATCAATGTTTGTGTTTGCTACTCTTGATCGGGCTATGATTATTTCAACACTGGGAAAGTACATAAAAAGTGCCAAAGGGACTAATTCATCTAATTTAATCTCCTTAATTGCAGCCATTAGATGTAACTCTTTATCACACACACACGCACACAAACACACAAACACACACACTCCGACATATCCCCCAAACTAGAAAATGTAAGTTGCCGTTAGAGGCTAGCTGTTGGCTGATTGACGTGACCAGCTAACCCTAGAAGCTATCCTCTTGGTGCATGTGGCCAGGGTCTGATTCAAATCAACATATGGCCTATAATGGAGCCAGTCACATCTCATTACATGGAAAATTACAGAAACGTGAACCCAAATCTTGTTCGGACCTGAAAAAGGGGCGGACTGGGACCAGAAATCGGCATTTTGAACACAACGGCCCAGTGTTTTCCTTTAGGCCCGCATTATAAGCCAAGTTAGACAGGCCCACCGGGCTAAAAATGGACCAGCCCATATGGCATTTGCCTGAAATGCCAGATGGCCAGTCCGGCCCTGACCTGAAAAGCTCAGGGAGTGAATCATTTCCATTGGCTATTAGTTGTTCTGTATGTCACCCCCAATTTGTGATGGATGAGGTTGACAATCATCTTCCAAGCATATATTTTTGTGTTTCTGTTTCGTATAATAAACAGTACTCGGTGGATCGTTGATGTTACGTTTGAGATCTAAATTAGCTACTACAGATCCGAACTGTGTTTATCTGATTGAAATAGTGATAACCGGGAGTGTTCTTGTTTTCTTGGTTCTAGCTGTGCTTGTGTCAGGGAGCGAGCTCTGGGAGGTACCCACAGCCCCCTTAGGATTTTCATCCAACCATACAACCAGCCTGGAATGGGAGCCACAGTGTCAGTATCGCCACCTGCAGGACGGCGTCAGAATCACAGCCGACATTCCCCCAAAACTGGAGGGCAACTGGGTGTCAACCAGGCAAGTTCTCTGCATTGTCCAAAGAAAGGCTCTGAATAGTCACTTTTTTTCTAATATATCAGCTTCAGCCAGTGTTGGGGAAGCTACTCTGAAAATATAGTTTCCCAAGCTACCAATTACTTCACACTGGAAGAAGTTAAGCTAAACTAAAGTTACTTTGAAAAATGAGTTCACTATAAACTACTTTGTGAAAAATTATAATATCTAAATCTGAAATGTCATAGACTTACGGGAGTCCAGAGAGGACATGAATAAAAAAAGATTTACCGCGTTATGTCGAGATCACAACTTATTTATCTCATGTTCTCGACATAACAAAAATTGTTTTGTCGAGATCACGAGATAAACTCTATAAATAGGAGTGGAAGTATTAAAGATAGATTGACAGTATGGCAGAGGTGGCAGAGCCCACGGTGGATCAGTGCATACGTTTTTATTGATTACTACACTAAGGGATGTTACATTTCATGCTAACATCATGCTTTAATTTGTGTTTGGAGTTCATTATCAGTTTATAAGTTAGAATGTTAGCATGGTAAATGTCCCTTACCTTGAGCTAAGAGTTGGTGGGGGGTACTAAGCCCTCGTGGAGCATTTAAGCCCTGGACTATGCCTGACAGGCAACCCTGTCTCCCAACATGTGTGCCACCCACAAGACCACAGCCAATCGCATGCAAGCAACAACGCAGCTAACTTGGCTAGTCTTGTGAGCGAGCGAGCTAGATAGTTAGCTAGGTAGTCTTGTTAGCTAGATAGCTAGCTAGCTAGCTTGTTATCTATGCTTGTTGTTAGCAGTGGTGGAAAAAGTACCCAGTTGTCATACTTGAGTAAAAGTAAAGATACCTTAATAGAAAATGACTCAAGTAAAAGTGAAAGTCACCCAGAAAAATACTACTTGAGCAAATGTCTAAAAGTATTTGGTTTTAAATATACTTAAGTATCAAAAGTAAATGTAACTGCTAAAATATACTTAAGTATCAAAAGCAAAAGTATAAATAATTTCACACTCCTTATATTAAGCAAACCAGACGTCACAATTTTCACCCACTCTGAACTATATGCATCAGCCTATAAAGCACTGACCGCTAATCAATCAATCACATTTATTTATAAAGCCATTTTTACATCAGCAGTCACAAAGTGCTTATACAGAAACTAAGCCTAAAACCCCAGAGAGCAATCAATGCAGACGTAGAAGCACCGTGGCAAAGAAAAACTCCCTAGAAAGGCTGGAACCTAGGAAGAAACCTAGAGAGGAACCAGGCTCTGAGGGGTGACTAGTCCTCTTCTGGCTGTGCCGGTGGGAGATTATAAGAGTACATGGCCATTAAGGCCAGATCGTTCTTAAAGATGTTCAAACGTTCATAGATGACCAGCAGGGTCAAATAATAATCACAGTGGTTATAGAGCGTGCAACAGGTCAGCACCTCAGGAGTAAATGTCAGTTTGCTTTTCATAGCCAAGCATTCAGAGGGAGAGAGAGAGAGAGGGGGGTCATAACAGCAAGTCCGGGACAAGGTAGCACGACCGGTGAACAGGTCAGGGTTCCATAGCCGCAGTCTGAACAGCAGAAGAGCTTTACCTATGAAACAGCCTACAAGGTATCATCCGGACATCAGCCTCTGAGTCTGCCATTGAATCTGATCAGCCTGTCGGGAATGGAGCTCACCCACTCTGTACATTTAAATATTATCCATAAAACATGAAGGGTGCCTTATAATTGCATACATCAGTTATGCAAGCTAATAACCAGCATAGATAACAAGCTAGCTTGCTAGTTAGCTAGTTAACAAGATTACCTAGCTAACCTGCTAGCTCACAAGACTAGCCAAGTTAGCTGCGTTGTTCCTTGCATGCGATTGGCTGTGGTCTTGGGGGCGACACACAGCCTGGGAGACAGGACTGCCTGTCAGGCATCAATCAGGGCTTAAATGCCCCACGAGCCCATTGCGATCAAAGCAGCCACAGGGCTCCTTGATGAGGTGGTTATCATGCAACTGAACAAATAAATTGATAATGCGTGGTACTTTTGATTATCTCTTGATCTCAACAAAACAACTTTTGTTACATCGTGATGAGAAAATTATCTTGTGATCTCGACAAAACAACTTTTGTTATGTCGTGATCACTAGAAAATTATCTTGTGACCTCGACAAAACAACTTTTGTTATGTCGTGATCACCAGAAAATGATCTTGTGACCTCAACAAAACAACTCATGAGATAGATAAGTCGTGATCTCGACATAACGAGGGAACAATGTTTTTTTATTCAAATGTCCTCTCTGGACTTCCGTATAGACTACAAATTGCAAGAACACATCACTCTGGAGTCAGATGTTATTAACAGAATGTGTAGTTAGGCCTATTAAACACAAAAACGTTTCAAGCGAGAATTAGGAAGGTCTGATGCTGAGAAAGAAAGGAAATTCTTACCTACTTCACCCATATTTTATTTTTGTAAAAAAACTAAATAATGTGTAGTTCCAGTAGTTAGCAACATCGCTACATGGCGAAAAAGTCATTAACTACCGGAGACACTACTAAGAGTTGAATTTAGTTAAACTACCACCAAGCTACTGCAAAATGTAGTTAAATTACTAGTTGAACTACACGTAGTTCACTACTCCTGAACACTGGCTTCAGGTCATGTAACATGTCCGGGGCAACCAAATGTAATGATAAATAGGGAAGCTCTTCTATATGCCTTCTTTGGCTTTGTGAAGGTGCTGCTCGGTGTTGGTGTCCTCCCAGGTGATTAAGACATCATTGTTTGCGCAACAATTCCATATCGTGAATTGATATATCAATGAACCAATCATATATCCATCCATCCATAATTGTAGTAATTCATTAATCCATCCATCCATCCATCCATCCATCATTTCATTCATCCCATCGTTTCATTCAATAATTTCATTTCAACCATCTGTCTTCAATCTCTTCATCCCCTGTAGATGTGAAGTTCGGCCTGGCCCTGAGTTCCTGACCCGTTCCTACACCTTCTACCCGAGCCGCCTGTTCAAGGCCCTGCAGCACTATTACACTGACAGCGGGTGCGAGGAGCCCACCTACTCTCTGGTGGTCCGGGGCAAGCTCCGTCTGCGCCAGGCGTCCTGGATCACCCGGGGTGCCACCGAGACGGAGCACCACCTCCACAAAGTGGGCATCGTCATCCACAGCCAAGGCGCCATGCACCGGCCGGCCACCCGTCTACCCCATGTGTGTGTGGGCCTCACCCTGGGCGGCATGGTGCCCGGGCGCCTCTACGAGCTGTACAACGCCCAGGCAGGGAGGGACTGTCTGGGTGCCCTGGGGTTCTCAATGATGGAACTGGGCTTGGTGAGAGTGGAGACCCAGCATCAGCCCCATGGAGGTCTGGTTCAGGAGCTCTTCCTGGGGGACGTGCACACGGATTGGACAAAGAGGACGTACTATCGACCAGCGGGTTACCAGCAACCACTGCAGAATGCTATGGTGACAATATGAACACTCCATTAAGATAGTGTACAGTTTACTCCAATTAGGGGAGCGGTGGTAGGGTTAGGGGGAAATAATTAAGGAAAATATATGTAAATAATATATGTATATGTACAGTATACTCATTCAAGTGTTTTTCTATATTTATATAAAAAAAGTGTACCTTGTAGAATAATAGTGAAGACATCAAAACAATGAAATAACAAATATGGAATCATGTAGTAACCAAAAAAGTGTTAAACAAATCAAAATATATTTTATATTAGAGATTCTTTAAATAGCCACCGTTTGCCTTGATGACAGCTTTGCACACTCTTGGCATTCTCTCAACCAGCTTCATGAGGTAGTCAAGGTGTGTGTGTGTGTGGGGGGGGGATAGAAGATAGAAGATAGCCCTATTTGGTATAAGACCAAGACCATATTATGGCAAGAACAGCTCAAATAAGCAAAGAGAAACGACAGTCCATCATTACTTTAAGACATGAAGCTTAGTCAATACGGAACATTTCAAGAACTTTGAAAGTTTCTTCAAGTGCAGTCGCAAAAACCATGAAGCGCTATGATGGAACTGGCTCTCATGAGGACCGCCACAGGAATGGAAGACCCAGAGTTACCTCTGCTGCAGAGGTTAAGTTCATTAGAGTTACCAGCCTCAGAAATTGCAGCCCAAATAAATGCTTCACAGAGTTCAAGTAACAGACACATCTCAACATCAACTGTTCAGAGGGGACAGTGTGAATCAGGCCTTCATAGTCGAATTGCTGCAAATAAACCACTACTGAAGCACACCAATAAGAAGAAGAGACCTGCTTGGGCCAAGTAACACGAGCAATGGACATCAGAACGGTGGAAATGTGTCCTTTGGTCTGGAGTCCAAATTTGAGATTTTTGGTTCAAACCGCTGTGTCTTTGTGATACGCAGTGTGGGTGAACAGATGATCTCTGCATGTGTAGTTCCCACTGTAAAGCATGGAGGAGGAGGTGTTATGCTGTGGGGGTGCTTTGCTGGTGACACTGTCTGTGATTTATTTAGAATTCAAGGCACACTTAACCAGAATGCCTACCACAGCATTCTACAGCGATACGCCATTCTATCTGGTTTGGGCTTAGTGGGACTATCATTTGTTTTTCAACAGGACAATGACCCAACACACCTCCAGGCTGTGTAATGGTATTTTACCAAGAAGGAGAGTGATGGAGATGACCTGGCCTCCACAATCCCCCGACCTCAACCCAATTGAGATGGTTTCGGATGAGTTGGAAGGCAGAGTGAAGGAAAAGCAGCCAACAAGTGCTCAGCATATGTGGGAACTCCTTCAATACTGTTGGAAAAGCATACCAGGTGAAGCTGGTTGAGAGAATGCCAAGAGTGTGCAAAGCTGTCATCAAGGCAAGGGTGGCTATTTGAAGAATCTCAAATATAAAATATATTTTGATTTGTTTAACACTTGTTTGGTTACTACATGATTCCATATGTGTTATTTCATAGTTTTGATGTCTTCACTATTATTCTACAATGTAGAAAATAGTAAATATTAAGAAAAACCCTTGAATGAGTAGGTGTGTCCAAACTTTTGACTGGTACTGTATATATTTACCAAAAAATATATGGGGAATTGGAAATGATGCAGACAATTACATTGATGGAAGCTACAATCTATCTGCAATATTAAAGCTGATCTACCCCCTAAAATATATATACAGTGGGGAGAACAAGTATTTGATACACTGCCGATTTTGCAGGTTTTCCTACTTACAAAGCATGTAGAGGTCTGTAATTTTTATCATAGGTACACTTCAACTGTGAGAGACGGAATCTAAAACAAAAATCCAGAAAATCACATTGTATGATTTTTAAGTGTTTATTTTGCATTTTATTGCATGACATAAGTATTTGATACATCAGAAAAGCAGAACTTAATATTTGGTACAGAAACCTTTGTTTGCAATTACAGAGATCATACGTTTCCTGTAGGTCTTGACCAGGTTTGCACACACTGCAGCAGGGATTTTGGCCCACTCCTCCATACAGATCTTCTCCAGATCCTTCAGGTTTCGGGACTTTCAGCTCCCTCCAAAGATTTTCTATTGGGTTCAGGTCTGGAGACTGGCTAGGCCACTCCAGGACCTTGAGATGCTTCTTACGGAGCCACTCCTTAGTTGCCCTGGCTGTGTGTTTCGGGTCGTTGTCATGCTGGAAGACCCAGCCATGACCCATCTTCAATGCTCTTACTGAGGGAAGGAGGTTGTTGGCCAAGATCTCGCGATACATGGCCCCTTCCATCCTCCCCTCAATACGGTGCAGTCGTCCTGTCCCCTTTGCAGAAAAGCATCCCCAAATAATGATTTTTCCACCTCCATGCTTCACGGTTGGGATGGTGTTCTTGGGGTTGTACTCATCCTTCTTCTTCCTCCAAACACGGCGAGTGGAGTTTAGACCAAAAAGCTATATTTTTGTCTCATCAGACCACATGACCTTCTCCCATTCCTCCTCTGGATCATCCAGATGGTCATTGGCAAACTTCAGATGGGCCTGGACATGCGCTGGCTTGAGCAGGGGGACCTTGCGTGCGCTGCAGGATTTTAATCCATGACGGCGTAGTGTGTTACTAATGGTTTTCTTTGAGACTGTGGTCCCAGCTCTCTTCAGGTCATTGACCAGGTCCTGCCGTGTAGTTCTGGGCTGATCCTCACCTTCCTCATGATCATTGATGCCCCACGAGGTGAGATCTTGCATGGAGCCCCCAGACCGAGGGTGATTGACCGTCATCTTGAACTTCTTCCATTTTCTAATAATTGCGCCAACAGTTGTTGCCTTCTCACCAAGCTGCTTGCCTATTGTCCTGTAGCCCATCCCAGCCTTGTGCAGGTCTACAATTTTAACCCTGATGTCCTTACACAGCGCTCTGGTCTTGGCCATTGTGGAGAGGTTGGAGTCTGTTTGATTGAGTGTGTGGACAGGTGTCTTTTATACAGGTAACGAGTTCAAACAGGTACAGTTAATACAGGTAATGAGTGGAGAACAGGAGGGCTGCTTAAAGAAAAACTAACAGGTCTGTGAGAGCCGGAATTCTTACTGGTTGGTAGGTGATCAAATACTTATGTCATGCAATAAAATGCAAAATAATTACTTAAAAATCATACAATGTGATTTTCTGGATTTTTGTTCTCTCACAGTTGAAGGGTACCTATGATAAAAATTACAGACCTCTATATGCTTTGTAAGTAGGAAAACCTGCAAAATCGGCAGTGTATCAAATACTTGTTCTCCCCACTGTATATATCTTGTACATGCAGATCAAGGCAGGGATTTTAATGAAATGGTATCTCAGGACATTATAAAGAAATGTAGTCATTCTCTCTCTATCTTTATCTGATGTTGAATGCCTTCCATGGTGATAAACTAACTAACTCAAGCATAAAACTGTGTCCCAATATCCGAGCATACTATTTAGCATGTCTGGTCAATACATGGCTTCATATTAAGTAGCGTGCCATTTTGGATGACAGTTATATAATATAACCCTAACCATTACCTTAACATATTTATTTCCTCCAGCACCACATCCACCCCTGCCCGGCGTGCGCCCTGGTGTTCCGGGCTTCGGAACAACGCCCCCCAGTGTTTCCCCGTGTCCCTGCATCGGCCCCTCCATCTCTGGACGGCCGCTGGGTGAGCCAACGCTGCGAAGCCCGGCCCGCCGTCCTCTTCCTCACCCGAGACTTCACCTTCCGCCCAGATGAGCACTCCTGGGAAGGCTTCTACCGCCACTACTCGGACCCCTCCTGCAGCCAGCCCACCTTCACCCTGCAGGCCTCGGGCCACTACGCTCAGGGAGACCCCTCGGCCAAGGTGGCGGGAGGCACCGAGTTCGTCTTCAAGGTGACCTGGGTCAGTGTCACCATCCTGGAGGGGGCCACGGCCAGGGTGCTCAACGAGACCCGGCGGGGAAGCTGCGGGAAGGCGGGGGGCTGGGAGGTGGGGGTGGAGCAAGACGTGACCCCCACGGATGGGTGTACCATCCTGGGGATCAAGCTGCCGCACAAGGAGTACGAGCTGTTCAAGACGGAGATGGACCATCGACGGCGCCCTCTGCTGTTCATCGGTGAGAGGCCGACGGATGGCTCCAGCCCTGACCGGCCCCAGAAGAGGCCCACATCTTACCAGGCCCCCATGGTGCATTGTGGCGAGGAGGACGCCCCCACGTCGTATCACCACACCAACCAGCTCAAGCTAGCAGCTAGTGGAGCCAAGAACCTGCCATGGCAACCAAGCTTTGTCCTAGTCCTGGTCTCTTTAGTGTGGGTTTGATGCTGTGTGTTCTAGAGACAAACTGAACGATGGCGGAACTGCTCACAGTGTATGAGGAAGCTCCATGTGCTCCTCCTCAATATCAAGATAACGGCAGACCACATAATAGATGGCTTTTCAGGAGAGAATGATTTGTAAAGGATGGTACTCTAACTATGTTCAGCAACCTGAACATGTCAATCATATGACAATGACATCAGCAGTTTTGATGCTCTTGACGTTGTGTAAAAGTAAACTGATGAACATTCAACAAGTGTCAACAACTGTCATTCCGATGATATTCCAGTGAACAATATGTACAAGAAAACTGTACATACACTGACTGTGTATACAAGTTGCATATCTATCATATTATATACCATACATGCATCACTTTGTTTTCTTTTACACCAGAGATGCCTTTTGGCAAATGCTTAAGACTCATCAGAGCTCCTTTCTCAAAATAGTTATTTTCCCTTCAAATTACATAATGTAGTATATTTTCTAATAAACAAAGGACAAAAAAAACAAGACCAATATTGACTTCAGATTGTGCAAATCAGGAACTGGATATCAAAGAGGAAACACAAACGTGTGTCTCATCAACAGCTCCTAATCTAATGTGTTCATTTTTGATGGAGGAAAACCACACCTGACAAGTGCACTAATTGGACCCTAGTTTACAATGCTATCCTACAAACCATATTTATTGTCATTGTTAAATTAATTGTTATATTAAAAGGGAAGATATTGCTGTAATTATTGCATTGTTTTTGTGTTTTTAAATGTTATTTACAGTCTGTCCTGCTTCTTTCTCGTATTTCTAAATATCTACATCTATCATATTGATTTACTAACCAGCTGCATGAGAAATCATTTCTATCATGGTACATTAAAGTCAATCTTCTAAAATAAAAAAAGAGCTGGCTGTGAAATTAATAATTAATAATGATTGTGACATGAATAATAATGAATCATAATAATAATAATAAAGAATATTTAAGAATTGAGTGTGAAATATTCATCCTTAAGGCGAAACAGTCACTTCAGTACTACAGTAAATGCTGGATTCTCCAATCTAACAGGCTTTCCAAACAAATGGTCCAAGTTTGAAAGCCCAGATGCTAGACATGAGTGCTTCCATGTGAGAACTAACTGTCATCTGGCTCACACAAGAAGCATTGCTATCTAGCTCTAACTTCTGGAGCATAACTCACTGAGTAAAACACAGAGTAATATCTGGTTGGAGGCATTTGATTAGAATGCTCACAGTTAAGCCAGCCTATAACACAATGTACCCATACTCTGCAAAAGGAAAATTATTGCGATTTGTAAATAATGTAGATAATATTTTAGCTAGAAGATAATTTGTAATAGACAGGAAACTTGGGTAACACTTTATAATAACTGTCATGAATTAACAATAAATCGTGTAACTAAACTTTTAAGTATTTCATTATTTGTAAACCTTTATAAACAATTATAAACATTATAACTGTATGATGTATGACGATTTATACTGAAAAAAAATATAAACGCAACATGTAAAGTGTTGGTCCCATGTTTCATGAGCTGAAATAAAAGTTCCCAGAAATGTTCCATAAGCACAAAAAGCGTATTTCTCTCAAATGTTGTGCACAAATTTGTTTAAATCCCTGTTAGTGAGCATTTCTCCTTTGCCAAGATAATCTATCTCTCTGACAGGTGTGGCATATCAATAAGCTGATTAAACAGCATGATCATTACACAGGTGCACCTTGTACTGGGGACAATAAAAGGCCACTCTAAAATGTGCAGTTTTGTCACACAACACAATGCTACAGATGTCTCAAGTTTTGAGGAAGCGAGCAAATGGCACACTGACTGCAGGAATGTCCACCGGAGCAATTGCCAGAGAATTGAATGTTCCTTTCTCTACCATAAACTGCCTCCAACATCGTTTTAGAGAATATGGCAGTACGCCCAACCGGCCTCACAACCGCAGACCACGTGTAACCACGCCAGCCCAGGACTTCCACATCCGGCTTCTTCACCTGCGGGATCGTCTGAGACCAGCCACCCAGACAGCTGATGAAACTGAGGAGTATTTCTGTCTGTAATAAAGCCCTTTTGTGGGGAAAAACTAATTCTGATTGGCTGGGCCTGGCTCCCAAGTGGGTGGACCTATATGCCCCTGCCCAGTCATGTGAAATCCATAGATTAGGGCCTAATGAATTTATTTCAATTGATTGATTTCCTTATATGAACTGTAATTCAGTCAAATCTTTGAAATTGTTGCATGTTGCGTTTATATTTTTGTTCAGTATATAAAGCATTTATAATGGCTTATTAATAAAAGTTATTATAAAGTGTTACTGAATATTTTGTGTAGATTTAAAATTTAGAGTAAATTGTGCATTGACATAAATGAGACATTTTAGTGAAGGTTTGAGGTGCATGCATGTTTCTCAAGTTGAGATTCAGACTGAATGGACTGAGAATGCTCACTGTGTTCCTATTTATTTAACTATGGGTCAGAGGAACTCTAAATAATTGGTTGCAGAACGTTCCTCTCTCCAAACTTAGATGAGCTGAAGTTGAAACGTCCAGGCACTTTCCGAAGTCCACTTCAAGAGTTGCACTGTACAATCTACTGTCAGTATTCACCTCTTTCCAGGATATTTATAGTTCCAGTGATGATTATCATTTTGCGTTGGTAGTTGACCATTTCTATTATTTTTAAGTCAGCATTGGAGTAATAAAATAGGAAAAGACTGCGGTTGTTCTGTGAAAGAACGGACGAAAGATTGTAGCTGGCTCCAGTGGTGCAGTCAGAAAAAGCCAAGGAGGAGAAGAGGCATATGAGTCACTTTCAAAGACAACATACTGTTCAGATTAACTCCTCTCCTAATGGTGATTGTGACTGCTAGCCCCATGAGGTCATCTTTCGGGTTTGAGAAAGTGTACTCCAGGCTTGGATTGAAAATCTAACTAAAAACCAAGGGGGGAGACGGAAGATGACTGGCATTTATCAGAACACTAACGTGCAGGATTGTCATTAAATGGACTCTAAAGCCTCCTAAATCCACATTCCACCACTGGGCCAATAACAACACATGGATCCACCATGGTTATGTTCCAGGATGGCTGGGTGGAGGGTGCTGATGACTGAGGAAGGGCAGGGAACGACTGCTTTTCATAGTCTGTTTGCGGTTTCAGTTGCGCGCCATAAAAGCTGAGCGTCAGGCAAGGGCGAATTATGGGCCAACCTGTTTGCGATCAAGCCAGTTGCTCGTTAAAGGCATCCATTAAACAGAAATTATAAAAGTGCTTATTTTAACTGCCCCCAATTTGGTGAAACAACGGAGCGTCGACTGCTTCCAGGGACATGTCGCTGTGTCCCATCGCGGAGTTAGTTGAATGGGATGTTCGTTGAGCAGTTGACTTTGGACGAACGTTTAGCCAGTGAGTATTGTTAGCAAAATCAGAACCAAAACCATTGTAGTGCCATTGTACCTGATGCACAATGCCAATCTAAACATGTGCTCAGACATTCAATTATCTGGAGAGCTTTACCAACTGTGGGAAAGTCTGGATTCTGAAGTGGGGTCTCTGAAAAGTGTCATACTTCCTGCTCCATAAAATAAGTAGAAAGGAGGCAAGCCAAACAATGCTGAGTAAGGTTTCCTTTCAGAGAAACAGGGTTTCCAAACCTCAGACATTTCGGTGGGTTTGTCTTACTAATGCCCTGTAAGAGAACACTTGAACCAGTCTTTAGAATGTAGACTACAGAGAAAATGGACAGCAAGGGCCAACGTGCTGAAATTGTTTTTGGAGCATCTCACCTCATCGTATGGATATGGATGGCAGCCTTTACCCTGTTATATATATAATAGAGCCCACACATTAACCATCGCTGCAAAGCCAAACTGGTGAAAAGCTTTACATCACTGTTTCCACCCATGACTTCGATAGGCTTCCTCTCTCACACGCTCGCTCTCATTTCAAGCTCTGTTAAGAAAATCCCATTCTTTTTGTGCGTATATGAGCTACATCTGCCCCATAAAAATGATATCAGCTGTGCGTTAGCTTCTCTGGCTCTGAGAATGCATCGCTATTATGAAATGTTAACTCCTTTCCTCTTCGAAACAAATAAAGTGCTGTGTACGACCACAGATCTGCTGCATTATGGGTACTGTACTATAGCCCCATCTGCTGCCAGGAACAGGGGCCTGTATATCAGGACCTAATGTTCATCTGGAAAAATTGAGGAGAAATCCTCATTATAATTTTTTTAACGTTTTACCCCTTTTCTCTCAGATTTCGTGATATCCAATTGGTAGTTACAGTATTGTCTCATCGCTGCAACTTCCCTATGGACTCGGGAGAGGCGAAGGTCGAGAGCCATGCGTCCTCCGAAACACGACCCTGCCAAGCCGCACTGCTTCTTCACACACTGCTCGCTTAACCCGGAAGCCAGACGCAGCAAACACCGTCCAACTGGCGACGGTATCAGTGTGCATGCGCCCGGCCCGCCACAGAAGTCGGTAGAGTGCGATTGAAGGACCCCTAAAACAGCTACTGTTTCTAATGGCAAGGCTCTATACCACATCATCTGCACCTAAGAGCCAGCACAAATTCCTGAAAATGTTACTGGAAAAGCTACAGCAGTTATTGTTCTCCCCCCCCCCCAAAATACAATGAGTGCTACTTGTTATGACTCCAACAGATCTGGCATACTCCTGCTCCAAATCCTATTTAGACAGTAATGGTCCCATGTATCAAAATTGTAACACAGTCTTTGCTTGACCATATTTACAGGTTGAAATGAGTTGCATCCAATCGGCTTCCTTGTCAGACAAATATTTCTGCATTGAGGGCCATTCAAAAATGTTCAGGGTTACACTTATGTCTGCAAAGGAAAACAAATAAAAGCTCAACATATGCTGGTTTACTTGTTGCTCAAACTATTAGAAGCAGGAAGGTGGATTATTTCCCCCATGTGCTTGAACAAGTTACAAACAATAGTCTGCAGATTGCCAATACTAATTATTGCATACAGTTAACACCAAGAAACCTATTTGATGGTGAATAAGTGTGCTTGATCCATAGTTTGATGTAGTGTACTTGGACAGTAATGTTTGATATGTTTTCCAACTTGGAAACGCAGCCAGACATCAATTTTATTGAACAAACCTCAATGAGTACCAGATTCATTAAAATAAAAGGGGTGAGAGAGCTAGACAAGAGTTGTTGGATTAAAGTCACAACCCTCGATCAGAAAGGGGAGGACAACCTTTAAACTGAATACAGTCCTGACCTGTGACACCTTCACGTCTCACCCTACAGCGGATTCCGTTTCTTGGAAGACAGTTACATCTGCACCATCTCTCCTGTGACAGACATTCATTTGAATATAAATTGAGTCAGCTAGATACGTAGAGTGAGATTTGCTGGTATGGGGTTCCAACATCGGCAAAAGCTAATTTAGGATTGACATAATTCAGGCCTAAAAGGCAATTTAGCCATAGACAGGCACTTTCTGGGACACTCTGTCAGAGTCTGCCCGCATTCAAATAGCTACAGTACCTTCAGAAAGTATTCATACCCCTTGACTTATTCCACATGTTGTTGTGTTACAGCCTGAATTCAAATTGGATTCAATATATATTTTTCTTCTTCTCACTAATACCCCATAATGACAAAGTGAAAACATGTTTTTAGAAATGTTTGCAAATGTATTGAAAATTAAATAGAGAAATATCTAATTTACATAAGTATTCAAATACCTGAGTCAATGCTTAGTAGAAGCACCTTTGGTGGCGATTACAGCTTTGCGTCGTCTTGGGTACGTCTGTATAATCTTTGCACATCTGGATTTGGGGATTTTCTCCCATTCTTCCTTGCAGATTTTCTCAAGCTCTGTTAAATTAGATGGGGAGTGGTGGTGAACAGCAATCTTCAAGTCTTTCCACAGATTTTCAATGGGATTCAAGTCTGGGCTTTGGCTGGGCCACTCAAGGACTTTCACATTCTTATTCTGAAGCCATTCCAGCGTTGCTTTGGCTGTATGCTTGGGGTCATTGTCCTGTTGGAAAGTAAATTCTCACCCCAGTCTAAGGTTATTTGCACTCTAAAGCAGGTTCTCATCAAGGATTTGCCTATATTTGGCTCCATTCATTGTTCCCTCTATCCTTCCCAGTCTCCCAGTCCCTGCCACTGAAAAGCATCCCCATAGCATGATGCTGCCACCACCATGCTTCACGGTAGGGATGGTGTTAGATGGGTGATGAGCTGTGCCTGGTTTTCTCCAGACATAGCGCTTTGCATTCAGGCCAAAGAGCTACATTTTTGTCTTATCAGACCACAATCTTTTGCCTTATGCTCTGAATCGTCCATGTGCCTTTTTGCAAATTCCAGGCATGCTGTCATGTGCCTTTTTCTCAGGAGTAGCTTCTGTCTGGCCACTCTCCCATAAAGTCCAGATTGGTGAAGAGCTGTAGAGACTGTTGTCCATCTGGCAGGTTCTCCCATCTCAGCCAAGGAAGTTCTGTCAGAGTGGTCATTGGGACCTTGGTCACCTCCCTGACCATGATCCTCCATCCCCGTTGATCAGTTTGGTCGGACGGCAAGCTCTAGGTAGAGTCTGGGTACTTCCATATTTTTTCCATTTTACACTTTCAACAAAAAAAATGATATGCTTCCCCAGATATATACCTCATCACAATTCTATCTCAGTGATCTACAGACAGTTTCTTGGACTTCATGGTATAGTTTCTGCTCTAATATGCACACCAACTGTGGGACCTTATATAGACAGGTGTGTTTCTTTTTAAATCATGTCCAAACAATTGAATTGGCCACAGGTGGACTCCAATCGAGTTGTAGCGACATCAAGGATGATCAAAGGAAATTGGATGCACCTGAGCTCAATTTGGAGTGTCATAGCAAATTTCATTTTCAATACATTTGCTACAAATTCTAAAAACATGTTTTCACTTTCATTATGGGGTATTGTGTGTAGATGGGTGAGAGAAAAAATATTTTGAATCTATTTTGAATTTAGGCTGTAACACAACAAAATGTGGAAAAAGTCAAGGGGTATGAATACTTTCTAAATGCACTGTAGGTACTCTACAGGCACCACTGTAACCAACCCAGTCAAGGGCCAAAACTCAAACAAATAACATCTAATGTGGTTTTCCTGTGGTCACTGTGAGTAAAAACCATCTGTAGTGTTTCATCCACCAGACTATAGGTCTGTAAAGTCTGTGAAGAGAATGATTGGAAACCATCCATTTCCTCCTAAATCTCTATGACAAGTCTGCTGGTGTAAACGCCTCCTTCTTTAAGTGTATATAAACATTCTCGATGGAAAATTGGCACACGTCAACACACGGTGTCAATGCTCAGGGTATTTCTGAGTTGACTTGTTTTCAGGTGCGTCGAATAGGGTCGATTATCATTATCACAGTTCTGAGAACATTCCATTGCTATTTTTCTTGGAAATGTCAATTCCCAAGCTGAATCGAAAAATGTAAATGAATGCGGGGTCATTTCCACAACAGTCTCCAGATGTACAGTATCTAGGTCCCGTCACCCCGCCAATTTAAACACCACAGTTCCTACTGACTCTAGGTGTACCTCAGGAGGTCACACTTCACTTTCCTCATGCTTAACTACCAAAACCTGATGTGCTGACAGAACGTTTGCAGGGTGTTAAAGATAGAATAACATGAATAAAACAACTTCTCATTTAACACCACCACACATTGAAAGCCAATTAACAGAAGGAAACATCGTTTTCAACTATAAAAATAAAAAAACATTGCGAGAACCACAGCCAAATAAAGCAACCAATCTATAGCTAATGTAGCACTAGATGTCAGTGGTGATGTATTGGGCTGTGAGGGAAATGCTAATTTCAGATGATGACATTTCGCTCTCCAATATTTAATCTAGACATGTGAAAGTAGCGTCATCCAACTAAGTCCCTCTTCCCTAGGACACGGTGAAGAGCTTGACAGATACCAAACACCAGAGAAATTAGCACTTCGACTTGATACAAGCTAATGTGTTAAATAGATGAAACCGGTCAACAGGGCTGTCGGCTTCCTCAGCCAGAGGATGAAAAATGTAATTGTTTACCGGACCGGTTCGTTGAACAAAGAGGAAATTACGTCACACAGAATTAGGTAGGGTCTTTATTCATTTAATTTATTAAGATGCTACATAGTCCATCAAGGTTAGACACCATCGACTGACTACTTGACTAGGAATAGTTCTTAGACTTATTTATATACATACAAAACAGTTGCTGACTGCTTACATGGATTACGATGGTGGACAGGTCAATTTTAGTGTTTTCACAACCCTTGGTACAGGGTAGCTCAGCTCAGACCTGTTCTGCCCTCCCTCTAAGCAGAGTCATCCTTCACTCACATGTAGATACAGTATGTTACGCTCTCCCTCTCTCTTTCCTCAACTCCATACCTCCATCTGCAAGTTATTCTTCTTTTATCCATAATATGCGACAGTGAGATGAAAGAAATTGAGTGTATGGCATTTTTGACATGAATCCCGTTAAGAAAAAAGCAAACAAAAACAGTAGAGACAGACACAAAAGGTAGTCACAGAATGGTCCCTTCAGGATATAGCTTTTGTATGGTTTTGTTTTTGTCATGAGTTAAACGCAGAGACACGTCAACTAACAAAACAGTTACATCGATAGATACTGGGAAAAAACATTCTTGAGAATATAGTGCATTAAAATGAACATGACTTCAGTGCAGTGAAAACAGCCAATGCGAAACAAACAAACAAACATCAAAACTTATAGATGCTGACCGTAGCGGGTCGAACGACGATGACCATACAGTTGGAGAAATGATCTTTAAGAGTTAAGTTGACATTCACAGCATGGTGAATGGACAGCATAAACCATTCAAATGATGATTTGCTTACATTTGCCTGACAGATCAACCAATGTACGGCATAGAGAAGAACCAAAAAACAGACAAACCAACAGCAGTATTATTGTGGAGGTAAACCTCAGCAAAACTCACTTCTACATGCACCTTTCCTTCCTTCCTTAATTCCTTCCTTCCTTCCTTCCTTCCTTCCTCCTTTCCTCCATCCCTCCCTCCCTTTCCTCCATCCCTCCCTCCCTCCCTCCCTTTCCTTCCTTCCTCCCTCCCTCCCTCCCTTTCCTCCTCCTCCCTCCCTCCCTCCCTTTCCTTCCTCCCTCCCTCCCTCCCCTCCTTTCCTTTCCTTTCCTCCCTCCCTCCCCTCTTCCTTCTCCATTCTCTTTCCTTCCTCCCACCCTCCCTCCTCCCTCCCTCCTCTTTCCTTCCTCCCCTCCTCCCCTCTTTCCTTCCTCCCACCCTCCCTCCCTCCCCTCTTTCCTTCTTCACCCTCCCTCCCTCCCCTCTTTCCTTCCTCCCACCCTCCCTCTCGTCCTTCCTTCCTTGCAGAATAACTTGCCAATAGCAGTCACAGGTCAAACATCCAGTAAGTAGTTTATTCAGTGACTCATTCCCAACCCATCCAGAGTTCATTTAGCTGCATTAATTTTTTAATAATGCCTCACTCCCTAAAACAAAAATCCCTTCAAAATCACAAAACAATTTAAATTAAATAAAGAAGGAAAAAAATCTGAAGATAGAGTTGTGCAAACCTACGGCTGAAAAGAAACATCACAATGATGAAAGCAATTCAATTAAATGAAAAAATGTCCCAAAAAATTCAATGCTCTTTTGTGGACGCATGCAATCAAGAATATACTGCCAACTCGTATATTCGTGATCAAAAGGTGAGGGGGGAAATGTTCTAGCTTGGAAAAAACAGAGAATGGGGGGGCAGGGGGAGAGGGGCGGGTTGTTGTGTCGATTAAGGATGTTCCCCAATCACAGAGGAGCCGGTCTATACAAAGCCTCTGATTGGAGGAGTCAGTTTGGTTGACAGTAGCCCTGTGCATAACCTCGTCTACTCTCTGAAGCCTCTCTGTCAATCATGTTCTAAAGGAGGTGAGCCAAAAAGAGTGCTCCCCCCCTGGCATTACATTACTGTAGGGTTACAGTGGATTCTTTACACAGAGTATGCCCACGGCCTCTGGCCTCTTGTGAAAAGAAACAACAATCCTTGAAAACGACATTCACACAACGCAAACTGACTCAATCGCACCCCCCAGTGTTTAGAAAATCCTTAGCTTCAAATGACTATCAATGATCTGCATTTTACGCCTTCTTACTGGTCATATTGTACCTGTGGTGTAGGCCAGAATGATTATGTTATGATTAAAGAGATCTTGTAACAAGTTATTTTTTTTCTCTCTCGTTGGTTTGTTCATAACATTTTTATTTGGATCTTCTTTTTTTATTTGTACATAAATTAACGATTTCAAAACTACCCCCACTGATATGGAATAAAAAAAAAAAAGAAGAATAAAAAAAAAAGATTTCCAAAATCCGTTTGTTTCAATCCCCCGAAAGCATGCGGTTGGCCGTCTCTCGCTAGCCGCTCGCTCTTACAAGACCAACTTGCCGATGATGACTCCGACCACGAAGAAGAGCACGATGAGTGCCACCGTGCGCAGGCTAAGACCCTCCTCCTTCACCATGGACTGGGAGGAGTGCTGGGAGGAGGACAACACATTGCTCTTCCTCATCCGCAGGCCATCATCTTCCTGGAGGGGGGGGGGAGAAACAGAAAGAGAGGGAGAGAAGGAGAAAGATGAGATAGGAAGAAAGAGAGAGAGAGGGATAGAGGGGGGAGAGAGAGAGAGAGAGAGGGTGGAGACAGATAGATATGGAGAAACAGAAAGAGAAAGAGAGAGAGAGAGGGGGGAGAGAGAAAGTGAGAGAGAGAGGGATAGAGGGGGGAGAGGGATAGATATGGAGAAATAGAGAGAGCAAGAGAGAGAGAGCAAGCGAGAGAGAGATATATTGGGATAGAGGGGGGAGAGAGGGATAGATATGGAGAAATAAAGCGAATAAAAATTGAAATAGAGAGAAAGAGGGGGGGAAAATGACCATCAGTATTATCCACAACCCTCAGTCAAAGATAGGTAATGTCATTCATTCACTCATTCATTCAAAGGGGATGTCTAAATCTCCACCGAATCCCCTTGAGACTCCGCCAGGCACCATCTTTTAACACACTTAACTTCCCAACAGTGGGTGGGGGGCTCTGTTAGTGCAATCTGGACCCCCGGACTGGAGCGGCCAAGAGCCATTCCGCCTCTGGCATTACTTAAAGGGGAGGTGACGGGCTGTGCTGCTCCTGAGTCTGACTCATTGCCTTTCCCCTTTAAAAGGGGCCATCTGGGGCTGCTACTTCCATTTGTTTTACTTTTAAATTAATGAGATATAGCCATTGATTGAGTCCTTTAAAATGAATGATATACACTGAGTGTACAAAAGATTAGGAACACCTTCCTAATATTGAGTTGCACCCCCTTTTGTCCTCAGAACAGCCTCAAATCGTCAGGGTATGGACCCTACAAGGTGTCGAAAGCATTCCAAAAGGGATGCAGGCCCATGTTGACTCCAATGTTTCCCACAGTTGTGTCAAGTTGGCTGGATGTCCTTAGGGTGGTGGACCACACATACTCAATCCATGTCTCAGTTGTCTCAAGGCTTAAAAATCCTTCTTTAACCTGTCTCCTCCCCTTCATCTACACTGATTGAAGTGGATTTAACAAGTGACATGAATAAGGGTTCATAGCTTTCACCTGGATTCACCTGGTCAGACTATGCCATGTAAAGAGCAGGTGTTCTTAATGTTTTGTACACTCAGTGTATAAAGTCATTGATTGAATCCCAGATGTCCCCTTAAAGTGCTCCTTGGTTCTTACCCTGATCTGTTTGTTCTCTTCCCGTAGCCGCTGTGCCTCCATCTGCAGCCTCTTACACTCCTCCATGATCTTCTTTACCTCGCCGTCATCCAGGGTGGAGCTCATGGATTTCATGGACAGTGTGGAGGACTCTGACTTGAGCAGGTTGGACGACGTCATCTTGTTGGCATCCAGGTCCTGGTGCTGTGGGTGAAGGGTGGGAAGAGGGAGGGTTTAGGTTTATTTCAACATCTTGGTACATATGCAGAAATATACCTCAAATGTAATGTCAAAATAGGGAATCAATATGGAGAAAGTGAATGTTGGTAACTTTTTCTGCTGCAAGCCTGGCTGGTAGTGATTACAGTCATGTCGTACACAAAGAGAGAGAGAGAGAGAGGCAGGCGAGTACACATGTACATGAGAGCGCTCTCTCTCTCTCACACGCACGCACGCACGCACGCACGCACGCACGCACGCACACACACACACACACACACACACACACACACACCCCAAAGCTTCCAAAAAGAGATGCAAAAGCTGCTTTTCATTTTCATTCCAAACAATGTGGCACGACGATGCTGCTGCCCCCAGGCATGTATCTCGCTGTTCATAATTCACAAAAACAACAACGGCCCATTTTCCCCGTGGCTTTGTTTATGGGGCTCATATTTTCTGCTCATCCCAGGGGGAAGTGATCTTCTACCAGCTGTGTGTGGTTTGCAGAGTAATCACAACAATAATAAACTTGGTGTGAAAAGTGAGAGCGTGGCTCAGGGAACTATGGTTATGGTTGGGGCTATGGCTGGGGCTATGGCTGGGGATGGGGCTATGGCTGGGGCTATGGCTGGGGCTATGGCTGGGGCTGGGGCTATGGCTGGGGCTATGGTTGGGGCTATGGCTGGGGCTATGGCTGGGGTTGGGGCTATGGCTGGGGCTGGGGCTATGGTTGGGGCTATGGTTGGGGCTATGGCTGGGGCTATGGCTGGGGCTATGGCTGGGGCTATGGCTGGGGCTAACGCCATGCTCTATCAACTGAGCTACATCCCTGCCGGCCATTCCCTCCCCTACCCTGGACGACGCTGGGCCAATTGTGCGCCGCCCCTGAGTCTCCCGGTCGCGGCCGGCTGCGACAGAGCCTGGATTCGAACCAGGATCTCTAGTGGCACAGTCCCTTGGGAAACCCAACTACTGAACCATCCAATGATGAGATTTTTTTATAAATTATCTGGGCTCCCAAAAAGACTGATCTCTATAATATATAAACAACTTTTGGAAAGCTCTTATTCTCTCTGACATAGCTAGAAGGAAAGTATGGTACACAGATCTAATTGAATCTGAATAATCCTTTAACTGGAACAGACCATGGAAAAATATGACCTTGGCATCCCGTAATCCGAACCATCAACTTATACATTTTCAGTTTGTTCACAGACTGTATTTAACACCAAGGAAACGTTTTACAATGAAATTAGCCCCAACTCCCGACTGTTCACTATGTCCCCTAAATCAGGTAGGCATATTCCTTCATATGATGTGGGAGTGCCCTGCAGTTAAATGATTCTGGGACAAAGTTACAAAATTCATTTCAAAATTACTGCTGGCAAAATGTTGGTTCTAAGATGGCAACCACCTAACTCTCTCCCATTTAACTAGTGGATACAGTTACTATTAGAAGTTATCTCTGGACGTTGTGGGGGGAGGGCGGGGGGATTGGGGGGAATGTAAGGGGAGACTCAGGAGATGGATGGGTGGGAGGGGGACTGCAACCTTGGTTACTGGGTGGGATGGGATGCTTTCTTCGGGTCGGGGAGTGAGGATGCAGGCGGATGGATGGGGACTGAGGGGGGGAATGGGTCGGGGTTATCTTTGTATGCATTTCTCTGAGTGTTTCGTTTTTGTGGCTGAATTATGAATATATCTGAATGCTTATGACTTCGAATTTTATGCCTGTACCTATAACCCCCCTTCTGAAAACTAAATAAAACGTTTGTCACAAAACCCCCCCTGTGGTTATGAATTGGAGAGGGCAGTCCTTAAGCACAGACGGAGGATATCAAGGATCCGGAAGGGGAATGGTCTAAGATCCCTCCCAATGTGTTCTCCAACTCATAAAACATTTTAGAGAAAGGCTCAGTGCTGTTATCCTCGCAAAGGTTGAGGTATTGAAAGGTATTGAAAACAGGGGTGTCAATAATTTTGACCCCTACCTTTTTGAGAGAAAATAATATCTTTATATAATAAAAAGTAATATTTTTCTCTCTTTCTCTGAGAGATTGTATTAGTATAAAATATTATTAAATTCCCCATTTATTTGAGGGTACAATATAAATGAATTATTTATTTTACACTAATTTTTGCTAATCTTTATCAAGGCTGTCAATCATTTCGGACACCACTGTATAAACATTGCAAGAGAGAGACTAATCAACACACCGTTTTCTCATTCCCCGCCGGCAGCTCAAAGACACACCTCAGCTTGGAGTCCATCAGCTCCTCTGGCTTTGCCTCCTTCCACTGCAGAGAGAGAGAGAGGAGAGATGAGAGAGGAGAGAGGAGAGAGGAGAGAGGAGAGAGGAGAGAGGAGAGAGGAGAGAGGAGAGAGAGGAGAGAGAGAGAGAGAGAGAGAGAGAGAGAGAGAGAGAGAGAGAGAGAGAGAGAGAGAGAGAAGAGAGAAGAGAGAGAGAAAGACCACAGCCAAGAATTGGTTTACCGGTAGTGAGATTTGTTTCCCATTGTCCCCCCCTCCCCCTCTGTAATCCGAAGGTTAGCAATGCTAACGAATACATGAACAATTACACTGGGGATTGTTAGCTAAATGCTAATGAGCACATGCAAACATTTTATATGGGACAGACATCCCAGCTCAAAGTTAAACAAGTAACAGAAAAATGCTATTCAGTTTGCTGCACGCAGTTTGCTGCACGCTGTTACCAAGAAAAGCTTGATTTTGCAAGAAGCTTACCACTTAGATAACTAGCTACTAAGTTAGCAAACCAAATGCACAACTGCAATTTAGACAGTTAACTTAATAGTTATAAGATATCTAGCTGGCAAATATTTAGTTGTGAAGTGTTACCAGATCCTCGCATGCTGCACGACAGTGAGAGTGGCTCACGAGCAGGGTCGGGGTCAATTCCATTGAGATTCCAGTCAATTCAGGAAGTACACTGAAATTCAAACTCCAATTTGTAATTTGGTTTATTTCCTGAATTGACTGGAACTGAAATGGTAAAAAGTGACTGGTAGTAGGATATACATGTAAACAGGGCTGAAAAGTGACTAGCAGCAGGAATATATAAATACTTATGGTAATATACTAATGGTAATATATACATGTAAACAGGAGTACTAGTGACCAGTAGCAGGATAAATAGATAAATACTAATGGTAACGGCAGTCAGTAATCAATGGACAGCAGAGTAATAGAGTAATACATCTAATCAATAATCATTTTAGCAGCAGTGTAGGTTGTGTGTCTGAGTGGGTAGAGACCTGTGGATGGGCATTGAGTCAGTGTGGATAGTATGTGGGAGAGTCTGTGGGAGAGTCTGTGGGTAAGTCTGTGGGTAAGTCTGTGGGAGAGGGAGTAGTAGTTGTTAGCCATTTAACACTCTTATGGCCAGGGGATAGAAGCTGTTTAGGAGTCTGTTTTGGTGTCTGTTTGTCTGAGCCTTGATGTACCAGTACCACCTGCCGGATGGGAGCATGGAGAACAGTCCATGTCTGGGGTGGCTGGAGTATTTGGAAATTTTTCGTACCTTTCTCATATACCGCCCGCATGTATGTCCTGGATGGCTGGGAGCTCACCCCCAGTGATGCGCTGGGCCGTACCGCACCACCCTCTATTAGGGACTTCCGGTCGAGGGCGGTGCAGTTGCCATAACAGACAGTGATACAACCAGTCAGGATGCTCTCGATGGTGCAGCTGTAAAAGTTCCTAAGGATCTGATGGGTCATGCCAAATCATTTCAGCCTCCTGAGGGAGAAAGGCACTGCTGTGCCTTCTTTGCGACTGTACTGGTGTGAGAGGACCATGATAAGTCATCAGTGATGTAGACACAGAGGAACTTGAAGCTCTCTCCAGTTGATGTGGATGGGGTGTGCACCAACTCCTGTTTCCTGAAGTCTACAATCATCTCCCCACTGGGCACACACTGGTTGAATCAACGTTTTTACCACGTCATTTCAATGAAAATACGTTGAACCAACGTGGAATAGACATTGAATTGACGTCTGTGCCTTTGTCTTGCTGACGTTGAGGGAGAGGTTGTTGTCATGGCACCACGCTGCCAGGTCTCTGACCTCCTGCCTGTAGGCTGTCTCATCGTTGTTGGTGATCAGGTCTACCACCGTTGTGTGGTCAGCAGACTTCATGATGGAGTTGGGAGTTGTGCGTGGCCACACAGTCGTGGGTAAACAGGGAATACAGGAGGGGGCTAAGCACACACCCCTGGGGGCCCACCGTGTTGAGGGTCAGCTTGACGGATGTGTTGTTGCCTACCCTCACCACCTGGGGCCAGCATGTCAGGAAGTCCAGGATCCAGTTGCAGAGGGAGGTGTTCAGTCCCAGGGTCCTGAGCTTGGTGACGAGCTTGGAAGGCACAATGGTGTTGAACGCTGAGCTGCAGTCGAGGAACAGCATTCTCACATAGGTATTCCTCTTGTCCAGGTGGGAGAGGGCAGTGTGGAGTGGAATTGAGATTGCATCGTCTGTAGATTATATCGTCTGTAGATCTGTTGGGGCGGTATGCAAATTGGAGTGGGTCTAGGGTGTCTGGGATGATGGAGGTGATGTGCACCTTTCAAAGCACTTTGATTAAAGATGTGAGTGCTGCAGGGTGGTAGTCATGGTGGCATGAAGCCTTAGAGTTCTTGGGAACAGGAATGATGGTGGTCAACTTGAGACGTGGGGATATCAGTCATCTTGGTATTGGCAGATAATTGTCAGGTATGCACGATATATCAGTCATCTTGGTATTGGCAGATAATTGTCAGGTATGCACGATATATCAGTCATCTTGGTATTGGCAGATAATTGTCAGGTATGCACGATATATCAGTCATCTTGGTATTGGCAGATAATTGTCAGGTATGCACGATATATCAGTCATCTTGGTATTGGCAGATAATTGTCAGGTGTGCACGATATATTAGTAATATCAGCAGATGTGTTCAGGTAAAAATATCTCTGCTATAATTAACGGCCCAGATTTTCATATTGGTGCAATTTCTTCTATAGTATGCGTATATGTGTCAGTGTGTGTGTGTGTGTGTGTGAGAGAGAGAGAGAGAGAGAGGACGGTGACGGGACACACTCACCACTCCCTCCATGTCCGTCATTTCGGGGGGAGCCAGCATGGACTGCACCATGAACTTGTGTTTGCTTTTCTCGTTGGGGTCGTAGTCGAAAGGCTGCAGCATCACTGGAATACAGGGCACAGCAGAAAGAAACATAAATGTATATACAGAATTGTGTTCCTTAGGCACCAAACTGAAGAAACCTGAAAGAGGAGGGGACTGCCTGGACCTGTCCATTAAGAAATCGTTTTGCATTTCAAAATGTTTTGGTTTGCCCTAATGAATACGACCTAGGTCTATGAGCTTTCGGACAGCAGAGCGCCTCTATATACGTAGGATCCCTTTCCAGACCATAGCAAGGTTGTCTGTAACTTGGTCGTCTCTTGCTTTCAATAACCTAGTTAAGATTGCAGCTATTTTTGTTGACTCATAAAATCAATTCTTCTTTTTCAGAATCAAGGCAGCAACTTGATTGGTGGGTGAAAAGAAGAAGAAGAAGACTGTTGAAAGTGTTAATGTTCAAAGTCAATTCATGTTAAAGGGATAGTGCGAGGTGTTGGCAATTAGATGTCTCTGCGTGCAGTTTGAAGGAACTAGCGTTAGCGAAATTGCTCCTCTAGCGTTAGCGCAACGACTGCTAGTTAGCAATCACTTGCGAAACTACCTTCAACTTCCTTAAAATGCGTGCTTTTGTCAGAACATTCTGTGTTTCAGTTGAAGTACTCGGATTAGAAGGATATTTAACAAGTATTCAAACGATAAACAATGTGGTACCCAATTCCTTTTATAGTGCATAAAAAGGACCCTGGTCAAAAGTAGTGCACTGTATAGGGAATAGGGTTCCATTTGGGACGAAACCATATTCATGTTACCATGACTGCAAAACATTGACGGATCTACAGAACTCCCCACCGAGGGCAATTTGTCTAATAGCTTCAATGTTTTTCATTTTAACGTTACAAATTGCCCTAATAAAAAACAGCCGTCAGAATATTGTTTTACCCATCGTCTCGTCACATCATCCAATCAAGTGAAGAAAAAAAAATGAAAAAAAGAAAGTGTTATGTGATGTCATTCCAATGACCAAAAGGCATTTTCAAGCTGTTCCAATGATTTACAATGATCGCTTTCTTATGTCGGCGTCTCAACTGGTCTGGCAGGGAATAAAATGGTTATTGATGGGTCATCTTTTTGCCCTGTTCATTACTATTTTAAGAGGTGCGCGTTCGGACTCAAAAGGTCTGCGCGTTTAACATCAATGCTGACTGTGGGAGTGATTTCGGGGGGAGCTATGGCTAACTTTCATTCAAAACAGATGACCTCTTCATTTCAAAGCCAGTGCTCAGATGTGGCCACTAGGACGGCACATGCCAATTCTCCCCGGAGTACAAAAAAACTTCACAAGTGTTCTTGTGCGCCATTACGGCAATCAAGCAAGTTCAATATTGCAAAGCAAAAACAGACGGCTGAAACAGATTGACATCCTGTTGCAGTCAGCCCCAATTTGCGAAGCCATCCACCGTTGGTCCAAAGGGACAACATTTGAGAATAGAAGGAAGGAAAGCATGTACGTTCTTTGAGGTGCATTAAATAACCTAAAATAAGTCCCAACTTTGTCAAAAAATATTTTTAAAAAACTCACACGCTTTGAATGACATAACTAAACCGATCCTGACAGAGCTCCTTTTAATCCTGTGATATATTATGAATATCTTCATACGGGGGGGGGGGGATAACATTCCTAATATTCAGAGAAGTTAATTGTAGTCAACGTAGTAAAACAGACACTAATTTGCTTGTTTTTCCTGACTGGTTGTTGATTACATGGAGCCATTAGAAGAGGGAAAGGAATTTGGGAGTGCTTAAATAATTGGGTCCCTGGGGACTAAACTATAGCATTATTATCCATATCAACCTCAAAGTCTGCTAGTGGATCTATTCACAATGGAAAGACAGAGGGAGGCCATGTCTACTACTAAATACCACAAGCTGCGGCTGTGAGAACAAGGGCCCCAAGCACTCTGATAGCTATAGTGATAGGATCGTACCGTAGGCCTATAGGCTACTTCCAGCATTCCAGCAGAGATTAGTCTATATAGAAATTTTGTCTCTGAAAGTGCTCTTAAGCCAAAAGGGGTCCCCTAAGTGGAATAAGCATTGTGCAGAAATTATCTTGTTAGCTTAACTAAGGATTGTGAGGTTTCAAGAGTTAGGAAATTGATTGAATTTAAATTTGTACTGTATAGCAATAATTAATATGCAGTTCAAGAAGAAGAAATATCAAAAACTCTGTAATGTTTCTTAGTGGTTTCTTGAGACACACCGTCTCAATAAACTGAGCATCTCAATAAACTGAGCATCTCAATAAACTGAGCATCTCATTAAACTGAGCATCTCAATAAACTGAGCATCTCAATAAACTGAGCATCTCAATAAACTGAGCATCTCAATAAACTGAGCATCTCAATAAACCGCTGGGGACCGTTACAGAGTTGTGGATATTTCTTCTTTCGAGTAATGGAGTGAGATTATTCATTAAGCAACGTTATCACCCTTGATACTGATCTACGCCTTGATCAGGATACTATTTAGCTGAGGCTGTCATTATTGGATCTCTCACAACAATAATATGGAACAACACATGTGTCATGAGGAAAAAGTCAGCAAAACGTTGGCCAGCCATAAGGAAAGGAATTGCCTAAGCTTTTACTGTAGAATGTTGAAATGTCGAGGGCTTAAAAGTATTTCTTGAGACAATTAAGACCTTTGACTTCCACCCAGAGTAGATACATTTGTTGACACAAGGCCCCTCTCTCTGATTTCGAGAGCTCCATGCTACATAGTTTCTAGGGCTGGGACTTGCCAGGGACCTCACGATACAATATTATCACGATACTTAGGTGCCGATACGATATGTATTGCAATTCTCACGATTCTATATGTATTGCGATTCGATACTGCGACTGTATTGCGATTTGATGTTCTAAACATATTGCTCACTATATGTCTGCTGCAGAGGGACAAGAGAGAGCCACGAGAAAACAGAAAAGCTTTGATCAGTCATGGAAATAAAAGTGCTGAAAACATGTCGCAATATGTAACTGTATTGATTCCCCCATCACTAATATTTTTCCATAGAACAACAGCACAATACCAATCAAGTTGAGCACTTCTGTGGTGTGCGTTTAACATATAGCGTTTTGCGGGGGTTAACCTAAGCTTCAGAAGCACCGTGTGTGTCTCCAACTAAGCCTGCAAATGACAGTTCAGGGATTTTAGATATCCTTTGGCAAAGTATTCCCTTTCGGTCTAGGCAAAGTGAATTCCCACATTTCCTTTTGTGCTGCTCTGTTTACAATTAGAGGGAAAAACCTATGTCGGAGGAGGACTGTGGCTGGCTGATCCCGGGGCTTTGTCGCCCACTACAAATTCCCTTGGTGACTCTGAGCGAGGCCTGACACTGAATCCAGCCAGTGAAAATGGAGTCGGTGGTAGCAAATAGCCGCGTTAGTGGAGCCAGGAAACTCTAGCCAGGTCCTGTCCCGGGGTGAGAACACAGCTGTTGGTCTTAGGGGGGCAGAGAGAGAACCCTACCTCTAGCCAACAGAAAGCCTACTGTCTGTATACTATTCTGCAGAACTGCCTGGACTTCTCAACTGATTTCACAAAATACTACTTTACATAAATACATCCTGTACACATTATTGCTACAATGATTTGACTCTAAGTAGTGCAGGGATATCACAATTTTGGTCTTCACCGAGGTAAAATTGGTTATATTGCCTCGCTGTCACAATCTGCCAAAAAGCACTCCTCTATCCATCATTTTTCAGACATTTCTATGCTCTCAAACTGTCTAGCTGTTTATTAGTGGGCTTGATGTGGTGAAGAGACTGTATACTACCGCAGGCGTTGACATTAAGCTCTCAAAGGCACTTGCCCATCGGGTAAGTACAGTTAATGTTTTACTTGCCCAAAAAATTAAATGGTCTGTTACATGCACAATGGTTAAAATGGCAAGTACCTTTCATTTTAACATTGTTTGAACACATAAGCACACTTATGACAACATTCTAACCCCTTTTCTACATAACTTGCATGCTAATTCAGTAAGGAAGTTCCATTACTTAGACAGACTTCTGTTGAAAAGGGTTAAAGTTACAAGTATGAAACAAAGTAATGATGTAAAACACTCCAACAGGGGCATGAAATTACCTTTTGGGTGAATCAGACATGTTGTCTGGTGAATTAAACAATTATGTGGAGGGGTGTGAACCTTTAAACAAAATTGGGATCCTTAACGTTAAAGGTGCAATATGCAGAAATCACTCTGCCATTTCCAGGTTGCAAAAATTATTTCAGTTTGTTGTGACAAAACAAGCAGTCATTGTGTAGAGAATCATTGTACAATCTAAACCGCTGTGAAATATATTTTCCATAACCAAAAAAATAGTATTTACAGCGGTTTGAAGCTGCTGTACAAAACTGAAAATAAATTACACAGAAACAAAACTTAAGCACGGGAAGCATAGAAATAACGCACATAGAAGAGATCTACTGCTTCTTAGACTTGCTTTCAATGAGAATGACAGATCTATAACTTACATTTCTATGTTAATTTGGTCCGGTCGCCCAAAAAGTTACATATTGCAGCTTTAAGAAAACTTTTTTTTGTACAACATTTTAATCACAGTACAGTTATCACAAAACCTATTATTTTCCGTGTTATAGCCTAACTAGATGATAGGCTATAAAGGCCTGGGGAAAGTTGGGTCATTTGAATTAAACCTAGAGAGGAAGAGGCGAATGTTAGGCTACTTTGGCCTCACCTGCTCTTTCTCTTCACTAATGATGCCAGTGTGTGTTCAGTCTCCAGTCTGTTGCCTGTAGAATGTCGTAGCCTATTTATTGATGATATGCCCTGCTTTACTGAAGTTGAGAAACATTGCAAGCCAAGAAATTGCGATTCAGCATTCCATTGCAAGATACAGCTTTGATTGCCGATAGATAGACCTAGTGCTCGGTTCTGGTGGCTGACCTGCCTATACTGATAGATAGACCTAGTGCTCGGTTCTGGTGGCAGACCTGCCTATACTGATAGACAGACCTAGTGCTCGGTTCTGGTGGTAGACCTGCCTATACTGATAGACAGACCTAGTGCTCGGTTCTGGTGGCAGACCTGCCTATACTGATAGATAGACCTAGTGCTCGGTTCGTCTGTCCTGGTGGCTGACCTGCCTATACTGATAGATAGACCTAGTGCTCGGTTCTGGTGGCAGACCTGCCTATACTGATAGATAGACCTAGTGCTCGGTTCTGGTGGCAGACCTGCCTATACTGATAGATAGACCTAGTGCTCGGTTCTGGTGGCAGACCTGCCTATACTGATAGATAGACCTAGTGCATGGTTCAGTCTGTCTGCCTGGTGGCTGACCTGCCTATACTGATAGATAGACCTAGTGCTCGGTTCTGGTGGCAGACCTGCCTATACTGATAGATAGACCTAGTGCTCGGTTCTGGTGGCAGACCTGCCTATACTGATAGATAGACCTAGTGCATGGTTCTGGTGGCTGACCTGCCTATACTGATAGATAGACCTAGTGCATGGTTCAGTCTGTCTGCCTGGTGGCTGACCTGCCTATACTGATAGATAGACCTAGTGCTCGGTTCTGGTGGCAGACCTGCCTATACTGATAGATAGACCTAGTGCTCGGTTCTGGTGGCAGACCTGCCTATACTGATAGATAGACCTAGTGCATGGTTCTGGTGGCTGACCTGCCTATACTGATAGATAGACCTAGTGCATGGTTCTGGTGGCTGACCTGCCTATACTGATAGATAGACCTAGTGCTCGGTTCTGGTGGCAGACCTGCCTATACTGATAGATTGACCTAGTGCTCGGTTCTGTCTGTCTGCCTGGTGGCTGACCTGCCTATACTGATAGATAGACCTAGTGCTCGGTTCTGTTTGTCTGCCTGGTGGCAGACCTGCCTATACTGATAGATAGACCTAGTGCTCGGTTCAGTCTGTCTGCCTGGTGGCCAACCTGCCTATACTGATAGATAGACCTAGTGCACAGTTTAGTCTGTCTGCCTGGTGGCTGACCTACCTATACTGATAGATAAGCCTAGCACACGGTTCTGTCTGTCTGCCGGGTGGCTGACCTGCCTATACTGATAGATAAGCCTAGCACACGGTTCTGTCTGTCTGCCGGGTGGCTGACCTGCCTATACTGATAGATAAGCCTAGCACACGGTTCTGTCTGTCTGCCTGGTGGCTGACCTGCCTATACTGATAGATAAGCCTAGTGCTCGGTTCTGTTTGTCTGCCTGGTGGCAGACCTGCCTATACTGATAGATAGCCTAGTGCTCGGTTCAGTCTGTCTGCCTGGTGGCTGACCTGCCTATACTGATAGATAAGCCTAGCACACGGTTCTGTCTGTCTGCCGGGTGGCTGACCTGCCTATACTGATAGATAAGCCTAGCACACGGTTCTGTCTGTCTGCCTGGTGGCTGACCTGCCTATACTGATATATAGACCTAGTGCACAGTTCAGTCTGTCTGCCTGGTGGCTGACCTGCCTATACTGATAGATAAGCCTAGCACATGGTTCTGTCTGTCTACCTGGTGGCCAACCTGCCTATACTGATAGATAGACCTAGTGCACAGTTCAGTCTGTCTGCCTGGTGGCTGACCTGCCTATACTGATAGATAGACCTAGTGCACGGTTCTGACTGTCTACCTGGTGGCCAACCTGCCTATACTGATAGATAGACCTAGTGCACAGTTCAGTCTGTCTGCCTGGTGGCTGACCTGCCTATACTGATAGATAGACCTAGTGCACGGTTCTGACTGTCTGCCTGGTGGCCAACCTGCCTATACTGATAGATAGGCCAAGTGCACGGTTCAGTCTGTCTGCCTGGTGGCTGACCTGCCTACACTGTGTCCCTCCCCTCTCTCTCTGTCCCTCGCTAGCTCGCTATGAAAGATGCAAGTGTTCATGTTCTCGGAAGTACGGCAACTAATCAGTCTCCTCCGTTCCAAAAATACTGAATCTTAGGAGTCGAATCTTGACACTCAGAAATGGGAGTCGACACCGAGAGTCGATGTGCAAGGAGTCGAGGAATCAATTATATTGGAAATAAAAAGGTAAGCAGGTGCATGTGATTTCTCTTCTTGTGATTATAAACTGATGGGAACGAAATCAAGAAGCCTTTTTGCTAAAGAAAATGGCACACAGTATGGTCAGAAAACGTCAATGATGTACAGGACCAGTCAAAAGTTTGGACACACCTACTCATTCACAGGTTTTTCTTTATTTTTACTATTTTCTACATTGTAGAATAATAGTGAAGACATCAAAACTATGAAATAACACATATGGAATCATGTAGTACGCAAAAAAGTGTGAAACAAATCAAAATATATTTGAGATTTGAGATTCTTCAAATAACCACCCTTTGCCTTGATGACAGCTTTGCAGACTCTTGGCATTCTCTCAACCAGCTTTACCTGGAATGCTTTTCCAACGGTCTTAAAGGAGTTCCCATATATGCTGAGCACTTGTTGGCTGCTTTTCCTTCACTCTGCAGTCCGACTAATCCCAAACCATCTCAATTGGGTGGAGGTCGGGGGATTGTGGAGGCCAAGTCATCTGATGCAGCACTCCATCACTCTCCTTCTTGGTAAAATAGCCCTTACACAACCTGGAGGTGTGTTGGGTCATTGTCCTGTTAAAAAACAAATGATAGCCCCACTAAGCCCAAACCAGATGGGAAGGCGTATCACTGAAGAATGCTGTGGTAGCCATGCTGGTTAAGTGTGCCTTGAATTCTAAATAAATCACAGACAGTGTCACCAGCAAAGCACCCCCACACCATAACACCTCCTTCTCCATGCTTTACGGTGGAAATACACATGCAGAGATAATCGCGACCACACCAATCGCGGTCTCACAAAGACACGGCGGTTGGAACCAAAAATCTCAAATTTGGACTCCAGACCAAAGGACACATTTCCACCAGTCTAATGTCCATTGCTTGTGTTACTTGGCCGAAGCAGGTCTCTTCTTCTTATTGGTGTCATTTAGTAGTGGTTTCTTTGCAGCAATTCAACCATGAAGGCCTGATTCACACAGTCCCCTCTGAACAGTTGATGTTGAGATGTGTCTGTGACTTGAACTCTGTGAAGCATTTATTTGGGCAGCAATATGAGGCTGATAACTCTAATAAACTTATCCTCTGTAGCAGAGGTAACTCTGGGTCTTCCATTCCTGTGGCGGTCCTCATCAGATTGAGCTAATTAGCGCTTGATGGTTTCTTGATGACGCACTTTGAAGAAACGTTCAAAGTTCTTGAGATTTTCCCGTATTGACTGACCTTCATGTCTTAAAGTAATGATGGACTGTCGTTTCTCTTTGCTTATTTGAGCTGTTCTTGCCATAGTATGGACTTAGTCTTTTACCAAATAGGGCTATCTTCTGTATACCACCCCTACCTTGTCATAACACAACTGATTGGCTCAAATGCATTAAGAAGGAAATAAATTCCACAAATTAACTTTTAAGAAGGCACACCTGTTCATTGAAATGCATTCCAGGTGACTACCTCATGAAGCTGGTTGAGAGAATGCCAAGAGTGTGCAAAGCTATCATCAAGGCAAAGGATGGCTGTTTGAAGAATCTCAAATATAAAATATATTTTGATTTGTTTAACACTTTCTTTGGTTACTACATGATTCCATATGTTATTTCATAGTTATGATGTCTTCACTATTATTCTACAATGTAAAATAATTTAAAAATAAAGAAAAACCCTTGAATGAGAAGGTGTGTCCAAACTTTTGACTGGTAGTATATTTATACACTAGCTCCGGCAATACTTTGAGAAGTTAAATGGGAAGGAAATGCGAACTTTGCGAGGTGGAATTGAGGTACAGTAATGGTAGTACAGATGCAATGCTTAACCATCTGAAAGGGATGCACCGTGAGACCCAAACGGTTGCTGGGAGCTGCGCCGCTGCATTGTCCATTCACATGGATTTTTCTTTACCCAATAAAAAAATGTCTGTTTAAACGTTAAGAAACATTGTCCATTTGTCACTATTATTTATATACTCCTGACCTTCTACAGTAGCTAACCTTCTACAGTAGTCTAATAGTAGTCAAGAGAAAAACTATTTTATTTTTGCCAAACTATCCCTTTAAATGATGAGAGGTTGCTTTTTCCACAAGCCTTTTTCTCATGGCAAATGTATTAAACTGTAAGCACACTGGCTAGCTAACACACTAGAGCCAGTAGCACACTGGACAACTACATCAAATGTTTAGGCCTATCTTCTCTGTCTAAACTGAAAAACACTTAAGCCTACTTGAGTTGCGAGGTAATTTGCTAAATAAAGGAGCGCAAGCACCATTCGAGCCGTGACTCGCGCTACCGAAACAAGCACCATTTGAGCCGTGACTCGCGCTACCGAAACATGCACCATTTGAGCCGTGACTTGCGCGACCGAAACAAGTACCATTTGAGCCGTGACTCGCGCTACCGAAACAAGCACCATTTGAGCCGTTACTCGCACTACCGAAACAAGTACCATTTGAGCCGTGACTCGCGCTACCGAAACAGGTGCGTCTTTCTCATCAATATCGCTGTTCACCGATTACTCCCGTTTTTAACAGGGTTTAATTTTCTTAAAGGGATGTTGCCAATGAGGCCCTTTATATACTTCCCTAGAGTCAGATGAACTCATGGATACTATTTTTATGTCTCTGTGTCCAGTATGAAGGTAGTTCCTAAAGATCATTAGCGCAATTGCTAATTAGTGTTAGCACAATGACAAAGTCTACAGCAGGTATCATCAACTAGATTCTTTTTTTGAGCGGATGGTCAGGGGGCAGGAACATAATTACAAATAATTTGTAGACTGCAATTTGTCCACAAGAATCCCAAACATATAACATTTGACTAAAACATAATAATTTCAAACCTTGCTTACATTTGTATATGATCGCATGTATCTTCTCTATTATGCGTGGGCATACTTCTAAAATTAAAATCACTTGGAGGTGATTTCCTGGTTATTTTACAGTGTTTTATGTGAAAAACTTTTGCTCAGAAATCTTGGGGGGTCAAATAAAACCACCCACGGACCAAATTCGGCTTGCGGGCCGCCAGCTGTGGAACCCTGGTCTACAGTATGGGTTTCAACCTCATATTTATAATCTCCAGCAACAAACCAGTGCCTACATATGTGAAAACAGTGCGTTTTATTAATCTGTGGATAAAAATAAAGGTCCTAAAAAAATGCTTCTCAGTGATATCACAGGGTAGGAGTAAAAGTACAAAAATAGTGATTTTAAAAACCTGCAAAGAGTTCAGAAATATCAGAGTACGGAATATAAATATATATGTATACTGAACAAAAATCTAAAAACGCAACATGCAACAATTTCTAAGATTTTACTGAGTTACAGTTCATATAAATTCATTAGGCCCTTATCTATGGATTTCACATGACTGGGAATACAGATATGCATCTGTTGGTCACAGATACCTTTAAAAAAAAAAAGGTAGGAGCGTGGATCAGAAAACCAGTCAGTATCTGGTGTGACCACCATTTGCCTCATGCAGTGCGACACATCTCCTTCGCATAGAGGTGATCAGGCTGTTGAGTATGGCCTGTGGAATGTTGTCCCACTCCTCTTAAATGGCTGTGCAAAGTTTCTGGATATTCGCGAGAACCGGAACTCGCTGTCGTACACGTCGATCCAAAGCATCTCAAACATGCTCAATGGGTGACATTTCTGGTGAGTATGCAGGCTATGGTTTCCAGGAATTGTGTACAGATCCTTGCGACATGGGGCCGTGCATTATCATGCTGAAACATGAGGGGATCGCGGCGGATGAATTGCACGACAATGGGCCTCAGGATCTCGGCAAGGAATCTTTGTGCATTCAAATTGCCATCGATAAAATGCAATTGTGTTCGTTGTTTGTAGCTTATGCCTGCCCATACTATAACCCCACCGCCACACATGGTCTGCGGTTGTGAGGCTGGTTGGACGTACTGCCAAATTCTCTAAAATGACATTGGAGGCGGCTTATGGTAGAGAAATGAACATTCAATTCTCTGGCAACAGCTCTGGTGGACATTCCTGTAGTCATCATGCCAATTGCACACTTCCTCAAAACTTGAGACATCTGTGGCATTGTGTTGTGTGACAAAACTGCACATTTTAGAGTGGCCTTTATTGTCCCCAGCAAAAGGTGCACCTGTGTAATGATCATGCTGTTTAATCAGCTTCTTGATATGCCACACCTGTCAGGTGGATGGATTATCTTGGTAAAGGAGAACTGCTCACTAACAGGGATGTAATCAAATTTGTGCACAGAATTTGAGAGAAATAAGCTTTTTGTGCATATGGAACATTTGTGGGATCATTTATTTTAGCTCATGAAACATGGGACCAACACTTTACATGTTGCGTTTATATTTGTGTTCAGTGTATACGATGGTGTGTATAGACATTATAGACAGTATATTAATATAAAAAGGAGTGTACAGCAGTAGTTATATAGGATGATGCGTGACTAGAATACAGTATATACATATGAAGTGGATAAAACAGTATGTACAGTACATTCGGAAAGTATTCAAATTTTCCACATTTTGTTACATTACAGCTTTATTCTAAAATGGATTAAATAGTTTTTCCCCCTCATCAATCTACACACAATACCCCATAATGACAAAGCAAAAACAGATTTTTTGAATATTTTGAAAATGTATAAAAAACAAATAATATGACATATCACATTTACATAGTACGACCCTTACAGTACTGTGAAGCATTGGCAGCGATTACAGCTGTCTCGCTACAAGCTTGGCACAGCTGTATTTGGGGAGTTTCTCCCATTCTTCTCTGCAGATCCTCTCAAGCTCTGTCAGGTTGGATGGGGAGCGTCGTGCACAGCTATTTTCAGGACTCTCCAGAGATGTTCCATCAGGTTCAAGTCCGGGCTCTGGCTGGGCCACTCAAGGACATTCAGAGACTTGTCCTGAAGCCACTCCTGTATTGTCTTGGCTGTGTGCTTAGGGTCATTCTCCTGTTGGAAGGTGAACCTTTGCCCCAGTCTGAGTGCTCTGGAACAGGTTTTCATCAAGGATCTCTCTGTACTTTGCTCCGTTCATCTTTCCCTCGATCCTGACTAGTCTCCCAGTCCCTGCCGCTGAAAAACATCCCCACTGCATGATGCTGCCACCACCATGCTACACCGTAGGGATGGTGCCAAGTTTCCTCCAAACGTGACGCTTGGCATCCATGCCAAAGAGTTCAATCTTGGTTTCATCAGACCAGAGAATCTTGTTTCTCATGGTCTGAGAGTCCTTTAGGTGCCTTTTGGCAAACTCCAAGTGGGCTTTCATGTGCCTTTTACTGAGGAGTGTCTTCCGTCTGGCCACTCTACCATAAAGGCCTGATTGGTGGAGTGCTGCAGAGGTGGTTGTCCTTCTGGAAGGTTCTTCCATCTCCACAGAGGAACCATCAGGTTTTTGGTCACCTCCCTGACCAAGGCCCTTTATTTTTTTAATTTTACCTTTATTTAACTAGGCAAGTCAGTTAAGAACAAATTCTTATTTACAATGACGGCCTACACCGGCCAAACCCGGACGACGCTTCTCCCCTGATTGCTCAGTTTGGCCGGGCGGCCAGCTTTAGGAACAGTCTTGGTGGTTCCGAACTTCTTCCATTTAAGAATGATGGAGGCCACTGTGTTCTTGGGGACCTTCAATGCTGCAGAAATGTTTTGGTACCCTTCCCTAGATCTGTGCCTCATCACAATCCTGTCTCAGAGCTCTACGGACAATTCCTTCGACCTCATGGCTTGGTTTTTGCTCTGACATGCACTATCAACTGTGGGACCTTATATAGACAGGTGGACTCCAATCAAATTGTAGAAACATCTAAAGGATGATCAATGGAAACAGGATGCACCTGAGCTCAATTTCGAGTCTCATAGCAAAGGGTCTGAATACTTATGTAAATAAGGTATCTGTTTTCTATTTTTAATACATTTGCAAAAAAATCTGTTTTTGCTTTGTCATTATGGGGTATGGTGTGTAAATCCATGAGGAAAATGTTTTATTTAATCAATTTTAGAATAAGGTTGTAATGTAACAAAATGTGGAAAAAGGGAAGGGGTATGATACTTTCCAAATGCACTTTAAACATTATTAAACTGACCAGTGTTCATTGACTGTGTACATGGGGCAGCAGTTAGAGACCATGTACACAGTGCAAGGTGCAAGGTAGAGTACAGGGTGGTAGCCGGCTAGCAGCCGTCTCTAAGGTGCATATTTGTTTCCTTACATTTAAAACAGTTTACGGACAAGGAGAGACTGCAATCCACACTTCCCTGGCCTGTTAGGGTTACACAATTCCTCCAACAAGGATTTCAGAAAAACCTGGGAACATTGGGAAAGTTTCTGGAATTTTGTGACCCTACTCCCTGACGAGATCCACAATACAATACGTAGGCCTACCTGAGACGTTGATTGAGGTGCCGGCGTCGAGGACGCCGCTGTTTGGCCGGACGCAGTAACGGCGCGGGGCCGTCGTCTTAACTTTGAAGCACACATTCCTGTCTGTAGGGTTGGCGAGCTTTAGGGTGGTGTTGACCACATCCGAGAAGGGACCTGTGCAGGGAGAACAAGGTCCCAAAAAGGAAAAGGGTTAGAGAAGCAGGAGCCTCCATCTTATATCTGTATATATATCTCAAACCTAAATATATACTGGGATTTAGATTGACAACAGGCTTTACAGAGAACAGGCTTTACAGACAAGAGGCTTTACAGACAACAGACTTTACAGACAACAGGCTTTACAGAAAACATACTTTACAGAGGTGGGCCTATACACTGACAGAGATTTCTCCATTGATTCTTGAAGAAAATAACATATTAATGCCTCATGAGCTTAGTGGTTACATTTCTCCTGCCCAATCCCTTAGCTAATTGTCACCATCAAATTATTATCTGGGGCTTCATCAACAGGTGTATGGACATTGAGGTGTATGGACGTTGAGGTGTATGGACGTTGAGGTGTATGGACGTTGAAACATTAGGCCAGATGCCAACACCAAAATGGAACCCCAGACCTTTGTCATAGCCTGAATCATAATAGTTACCTCTACTAACCTCACTCTAGGGTCATGCCATATGATTTCAATCACTTTATGACTGCACCCCCTTTTGATTTGAACGAAACCTTCCATACATGTTTGCCCATGGTAGAAGTGGTCAGAAAGGGACTTTTTGGACATGAATGCCAAAACATTGAGGAGATAGAGGTGCTCAAAGTTGACCCATTTTGCATACCCCACCCCACCATGATACCATGTCTTCATCACTGAAAAAGATAAACGGTTGAGTTTGATATCATTTTAAAGCATACAAACAGGGTTGTCAAACTATTCTATGATTTCTTGAAAATAAGTTTAATAAAAAAATTTAGTCATTTTTATTTTTACCTTTAATGTCAATTATCTAAAAACGCGTAAACTCAGACTTTTCTAATTTTCACAAATGTTGTAGCTTAGACTCTTTCAAATCACCTGAGGTGTTTGTGTTATGCCTGTCATCGGTTGAGACAGCATACTCTTGAACACAGGGTGGGTGTCATTTCAATCATATATAATTCATAGAATGGACCTATCCCTTCAGACCACTGCAATTTAGCTGGTAAACCATTGAAATATACATTGAATTGAAACTTTAACTTAGAATTACTACCAGAAACATGGCCGCCGGTCCATCCACCGTCGAATGTCAAATTTAATGGTAATATCTATTCTATTATGTACAGTGGGGAAAAAAAGTATTTAGTCAGCCACCAATTGTGCAAGTTCTCCCACTTAAAAAGATGAGAGAGGCCTGTAATTTTCATCATAGGTACACGTCAACTATGACAGACAAATTGAGAAATAAAAATCCAGAAAATCACATTGTAGGATTTTTAATGAATTTATTTGAAAATTATGGTGGAAAATAAGTATTTGGTCACCTACAAACAAGCAAGATTTCTGGCTCTCACAGACCTGTAACTTATTCTTTAAGAGGCTCCTCTGTCCTCCACTCGTTACCTGTATTAATGGCACCTGTTTGAACTTGTTATCAGTATAAAAGACACCTGTCCACAACCTCAAACAGTCACACTCCAAACTCCACTATGGCCAAGACCAAAGAGCTGTCAAAGGACACCAGAAACAAAATTGTAGACCTGCACCAGGCTGGGAAGACTGAATCTGCAATAGGTAAGCAGCTTGGTTTGAAGAAATCAACTGTGGGAGCAATTATTAGGAAATGGAAGACATACAAGACCACTGATAATCTCCCTCGATCTGGGGCTCCACGCAAGATCTCACCCCGTGGGGTCAAAATGATCACAAGAACGGTGAGCAAAAATCCCAGAACCACACGGGGGGACCTAGTGAATGACCTGCAGAGAGCTGGGACCAAAGTAACAAAGCCTACCATCAGTAACACACTACGCCGCCAGGGACTCAAATCCTGCAGTGCCAGACGTGTCCCCCTGCTTAAGCCAGTACATGTCCAGGCCCGTCTGAAGTTTGGTCCTCTGTAGCTCAGCTGGTAGAGCATGGCGCTTGTAACGCCAAGGTAGTGGGTTCGATCCCCGGGACCACCCATACACAAAAATGTATGCACGCACGACTGTAAGTCGCTTTGGATAAAAGCGTCTGCTAAATGGCATATTATATTATATTATATTATAAGTTTGCTAGAGTGCATTTGGATGATCCAGAAGAGGATTGGGAGAATGTCATATGGTCAGATGAAACCAAAATATAACTTTTTGGTAAAAACTCAACTCGTCGTGTTTGGATGACAAAGAATGCTGAGTTGCATCCAAAGAACACCATACCTACTGTGAAGCATGGGGGTGGAAACATCATGCTTTGGGGCTGTTTTTCTGCAAAGGGACCAGGACGACTGATCCGTGTAAAGGAAAGAATGAATGGGGCCATGTATCGTGAGATTTTGAGTGAAAACCTCCTTCCATCAGCAAGGGCATTGAAGATGAAACGTGGCTGGGTCTTTCAGCATGACAATGATCCCAAACACACCGCCCGGGCAACGAAGGAGTGGCTTCGTAAGAAGCATTTCAAGGTCCTGGAGTGGCCTAGCCAGTCTCCAGATCTCAACCCCATAGAAAATCTTTGGAGGGAGTTGAAAGTCCGTGTTGCCCAGCGACAGCCCCAAAACATCACTGCTCTAGAGGAGATCTGCATGGAGGAATGGGCCAAAATACCAGCAACAGTGTGTGAAAACCTTGTGAAGACTTACAGAAAACGTTTGACCTGTGTCATTGCCAACAAAGGGTATATAACAAAGTATTGAGAAACTTTTGTTATTGACCAAATACTTATTTTCCACCATAATTTGCAAATAAATTCATTAAAAATCCTACAATGTGATTTTCTGGAATTTTTTTCCTCATTTTGTCTGCCATAGTTGACGTGTACCTATGATGAAAATTACAGGCCTCTCTCATCTTTTTAAGTGGGAGAACTTGCACAATTGGTGGCTGACTAAATACTTTTTTTCCCCCACTGTATATTTCTATTATTTCAATAGATGTCCTATGGAGGATTGACAGTTTAATTTATAACAATGGATATTCCCACTTAAGTTAATATTATCTGATGTGTGGACCTACAACCATCTTTGTGGTACCATTTGAGAGTAAACATTAACATTTTATTCACATACGTACATTCATCACCAAAAACATGACACCCACCCTGTATTCAAGGGTGTGCTGTGTCTCAACCGATGGCGGGCACAACACAAACATTTACATTTACATTTTAGTCATTTAGCAGACGCTTTTATCCAGAGTGACTTACAGTTAGCGCATACATTATTTTATCGAACCCACAACCCTGGCGTTGCAAACGCCATGCTCTACCAACTGAGCTACATCCCCTGCCGGCCATTCCCTCCCCTACCATGGACGACGCTGGGCCAATTGTGCGCCGCCCCATGGGTCTCCCGGTCGCGGCCGGCTACAACAGAGCTTGGATTCGAACCAGGATCTCTAGTGGCACAGCTAGCACTGCGATGCAGTGCCTTAGACCACTGCGCCACTCGGGATACTCCTCACATTATGTCAAATAGGGACTACGCTACAACATATATGAACATGAAAAGAATATGTTGTGAGTTAAAAAAAATTCTAAATAAAATATTTAAGGTTTTCTATTTTTTATTAAAAGGTCCATTGCTATCTTAATATCAAATCATTTCTGGGTAACAATTAAGTACCTTACAGTGATTGTTTTCAATTAAAATGGTCAAAAAAACGGAATGGTCAGGGGAAAACTGAAAACTAGCTGTTATTACTCCATTTTAATAAGTAGAGCAGCTGATGCAATTAAGGTCATGGCTAATCAGAAATATAATAATAATATAATAAAAATAACATGCCATTTAGCAATATAATATTGCAGTTTAGGCGCAATTTAGTTTTTGGCCACTAGATGGCAGCAGTGTGTGCGCAAAGTTTCAGATCGATCCAGTGAAGCATTGCTATACTGGACTACTTTGTATCAAGTCTGCCCGAATGTGCTGAATTGGTCAATTGATACATTTTCAAGTACATAACTATAGAGAAAATACAAAATGATGGATCATTAACTTATACACTAACTTTCACACATCTAGATGGCCGGGCGAGGTGGGTGTGGAGCCAGGGACAGCAGGGGTTCAAACTGTAGAACCCAGTTCCTACATTTGAATATAGAAATTGACTTTATCAAACAAAACTATGCTACATTTTATCTCTGGGACCCTTAGGATGACACATCAGAGCAAGATTACTTAATGTAAGTACATTATTTAACTTCAGAGGTGAATGTATCAAACCAGTTGCCGTGATACGTTTTTTGTTGTTGTGCACTTTCCTCAAACAATAGCATGGTATATTTTCACTGTAATAGCTACTGTAAATTGGACAGTGAGGTTAGATTAACAAGAATTAAACCTTTCTGTCTATGTCCTGGAAAGTTTGCTGTTACTTACAACAGTCATGCTAATCACATTAGCGCAAGATAGCTCAACCGTCCCGTATACGGGACACTGATCCCGTAGAGGTTAATGTTCAATCAATTGAGTTCTATTTTGCCAATACTGTAATGTTTGCCTCAATATATTTCATGATGTGTGACAACATGGGCGCAATGATGTGCCCAATCTGTGATTTAGTGCATTATTATAGGGTAAACATAATAAACCGCCTCAATATTTGCAGTCATAGGTGGCAATATCTCTCTAGGAGCTGATCCGTTTTCTTTCTAACTTATCAGTATGAAATCAAATTTTATCAAACTAAAATATTATTCATCACATGCTTCGTAAACAACAGGTGTAGACTAACAGTGAAATACTTACCTTCCCAACAATGCAGAGAGAGAGAAAATTGAGAAAAAAAAAAAAAAAGTAATAACATAAATAAATACACAATGAGTTACAATAAATTGGATATATACACGGGGTACCAGTACCGAGTCGATGTGCACGGGTACGAGGTAATTGAGGTAGATACATTGCCTTCAGAAAATATTCATACCCCTTGATTTATTCCACATTCTGTTTTTACAGCCTGAACTTAAAATAGATTACATATATATTTTTTCTCAACCATCTACACACAATACCCCATAAAGACAAAGTGAAAACATTAGAACAATCCAGAAATCTCATTTACATATGTATTCACACCCCTTTGCTATGACACTTCAAATTGAGCTCAGGTGCATCCAATTTCTTCTGATCAACCTCGAGATGTCGCTACAACTTGATTGGAGTCCAGCTGTGGACAATTCAATTGTTTGGACATGATTTTAAAAGAAACACACCTGTCTATATAAGGTCCCACAGTTGACAGGGCATGTCAGAGCAGAAACTATACCATGAAGTCCAAGGAACTGTCTGTAGATCTCTGAGGTAGAATTGTGATGAGGCATATATCTGGGGAAAGGTATAAAACAATTTCTAGAGAGTTGAACGTTTCTAAGAGCACAGTGGTCTACATCATTGGGAAATTGAAAAAATATGGAACTACCCAGACTCTGCCTAGAGCTGGCCGTCCGACCAAGAACCCAATGACCACTGACAGAACTACAGAGTTCCTTGGCTGAGATGGGAGAACCTGCCAGAAGGACAACAGTCTCTACAGCACTTCACCAATCTGGGCTTTATGGGAGAGTGGCCAGACAGAAGCCACTCCTGAGAAAAAGGGACATGACAGCACGCTTGGAGTTTGCCTTAAGCTCCTAGTCTTTCATGTACCTTTTTTTTGCAAATTATTCTGTGGTCTGTTGAGACAAACATTTTACTCTTTGGCCTGAACGCAAAGCGCTATGTCTGGAGAGAAACCAGGCACAGCTCATCACCCGTCTAACACTATCCCTACCGTGAAGTATTGTGGTGGCAGCATCATGCTATGGGGATGCTTTTCAGTGGCATGGACTGGGAGACTGGTAAGGATAGAGGGAACAATGAATGGAGCCAAATACAGGCAAATCCTTGATGAGAACCTACTTTAGAGTGCAAACGACCTTAGCCTGGGGCGAATATTTACATTCCAACAGGATAATGACCCCAAGCAGACCCCAAGCATACAGCCAAAGCAACGCTTGAATGGCTTCAGAATAAGAATGTGAAAGTCCTTGAGTGGTCCATCCAAAGCCCAGATTTGAATCCCATTGGCAATCTGTGGAAAAACTTGAAGATTGCTATTCACCGCCACTCCCATCCAACTTAACAGAGCTTGAAAAAATCTGCAAGGAAGAATGGGAGAAAATCCCCAAATCCAGATGTGCAAAGCTGATACAGACGTACCCAAGACGACGCAAAGCTGTAATCGCCACCAATGGTGCTTCTACAAAGTATTGACTCGGGTGTAAATACTTATGTAAATGAGATATCTGTATTTCATTTTGTCATTATGGGGGTATTGTGTGTAGATGGCTGAGAAAAATAATAATAATCAATTGAAGGGCATTCACTCCCCATTCTGCCTGCGGAGCAGTGACAGTCCTATTGAGCAACGATCACTTTTTGACTATGGCCATAATTACATTCTATTCACTCTAATCATGCTAAATTCTCTACGTAAATAGTCTTGTGAACCATATATGGTAGAGACGTATGGTTTGGACTATTGTTTTTTTTGATGATTAAAAAAATAAATAAACATTGAATGAAATAATTTTATGGGTTAACACCCAGTAGCAGCAACATTTGTGACGAGTTAAAAAAAGTTAACGCAGATGGTTAAAAAGTTAACCAAACAGCTGCCCGGACTAACTATTTAGCAGTCTTATGGCTTGGGGGTAGAAGCTGTTCAGGATCCTGTTACTTCCAGACTTGGTGCATCGGTACCGCTTGCTGTGCTGTAGCAGAGAGAACAGTCTTGGGTGGCTGGAGTATTTTACACTTTTTAGGGCCTTCCTCTGACACCGCCTGGTATAGAGGTCCTGGATGGTAGGGAGCTCGGCCCCAGTTATGTACTGGGCCGTACACACTACCCTCTGTAGCACCTTGCGGTTGGATGCCAAGCAGTTTCCATACCAAGCAATGATGCAGCTAGTCAAGATGATATCAATAGTGCACCTGTAGACCTTTTTGAGGATCTGAGGGCCCATGCCAAATCTTTTCAGCTTCCTGAGGGGGAAGAGACGTTATGGTGCCCTCTTCACAACTGTGTTGGTGTGTGTGGACCATGATAGATCCTTAGTGTTGTGGACACCAAGAAACTTGAAGTTCTCGACCCGCTCCACTACAGCCCGTCGATGTGAATGTGAGCGTGCTCGGCCCTCCATTTCCTGTAGTCCACGATCAGCTCCTTGGTGTTTTGGGAAACGCACGTTAGGCCTACATCTTTGGCCACTGTAGGAACGATACATTGTTAAAAACACCTATAAGCCTAAATTCCATCCCTATCAGGAAACCGGGCCCAGCTCCCTTCTTCACTGTCTCTGTAAAATCACTCTGCAAAAATAGACTTCAAGTTCACACCCAACTTGACCAAGTAGCCTACCTCACACACAGAGAAGGCTAGGCTACTTGTAAAGGAATGCCAACACATACAACAGTGTAAATCAAATCCCATTTCTAAATTATATTAAACCCCGCCCAGTTGTTTCACTGAAGAGTAATCTGAAATTCCACGTGCCTGTTGTGGAATTGCTCAATATGAAACCACTTTTGTTTCACAACTTGTAATCATGCAGGTTGCAAAAAGCGGGTGAGCCAGACCACAAAACAGTAGCCTCAACAGAATGACTCAGGTCAGCTACAATGTTGGCTTTGTGAAACTAGTTTGATAAGAAGCAAAAGGCTTCGGAGAGGGCTAGGCCACTTGACATTGAGCAACATACAGCTGTACTGGATTTACAAACTGGCCTTAAAACATTCCACAGGATCTCAGAGTACACTTTGCACTAAAATAAAGAACATGGGAGAATCAAGGGAAAATGAATGAATACAAATCTGAGACTGAGCGTTTCCATATCAGGCTACCAAAATAAAACACACCAGCTGATAATGATGGGTGGGAAATATTATACAGTTACATATCGGGGTATTATTTTTGACGATATAGGCCTGCCGCAATATTATTTTTGCGCTAGTCAGCTGTACCTGAACTCCAGTTTTTTTCCTTTAGTTCTCCATCCCAAAAATAAATAAATAATAAGTCAATTTGTTTTCAGCACTTTTATTTCCATGACTGATCAAAACTCGTGTTCTCATGGCTCTCTCGTCCCTCTGCAGCAGACATAGGGTGAGAAAATATGTTTGGAATATAAAATCGCAATAAAATCACAGTATTGAATTGCAATACATATAGAATCATGAGAATCGCAATACATATCGTATTGGCACTTAAGTATTGTGATAACATCGTATCGTGAGGTCCCTGGCAATTCCCAGCCCTACTAGCCGCTAGCCGTGGATGGAAATGTGGAAGTGAGCTGCCTCGTAGTGTGAATCAGTAAATTGACTAAGATAAGGTTTCACCTCGCAAATGTCCACAGCAACTGACACTTCCCTTTGCACACTGAGCCAAGACAGAGGCGAAATGTAAACCCTCACAACTGGCAGAACATCGTTCCAATGAAACAACTCATGCAGCTAACTACTGTAGCCTATACCTTATCTACAACAGCCTTGGGATGCTTTCCAACTGGCAGAAAAAATACAGCCACAAAAAGAGAGTTCTGAAGGGCATATTTGATGCTGTTGTGTCGTCTGAACAGTGTGTTTTTTGAGGGAGAGCAAGACGGTTCCAAATTGATACTAATACAGAATAAGGAGATTTATAAAGAGCCCGAAAGGACCATAGCTGAATTTCTTGTCACTATAGGCCTGCCTTTCAATGGGCAATTTTAGTCTAAGAGGCTAGGTGATTTGATTATCTGTCCAGTCAAAGACTTTAATTAATAATTTAGGAGTTACCAAACAATGGAAAATGCCAGGCTTACAAATCTCAGACTACTCACCACTTGGCTATAAGTACAATATCACTACTAGTAGTAGTATAAGTACAATATCACTACTAGTAGTAGTATAAGTACAATATCACTACTAGTAGTAGTATAAGTACAATATCACTACTAGTAGGCTTTAATCAAAACTGCTTCAATGAAAAGTTTAGCTCAGATGTGTTGTAATGTTCTCGAAACATGGCCATCATTTCATGGTAACATATTGTAGGGTGTCCACCCACTCTGCCCAGATTCGGTGAAAACGCGCTTTGTTGATGAAATCTCACTTCATTATGTTATAAATGTATCTAAAACAAAAAAAAAATGTTTACCAAGACAAATGTGATTATTCATGTTCTGAATCGTTCAGTGGGGTCTTCTCTAACATATCATTAACATTATATCCAAAACGTCCGATTTTGTAATCTAATAGCCTACATCCGATAATAAGCACCGAGCTCTGCTGACATAGCGGTGCACGTTTCTCATCTTCAAAGTTATTTACACGGGTGGCAAAAAGCTAAAATTAGCATGACACAACCTGAGTTAAAACGTAAAAGGCTTTTAAAATAAAAGCTCGGTATATGCTCAGTGCTCCCTTGGCATTTCAGAGATACGCTTGTTTTTGTGAGAAATCTTGGGAAAAGAACAGGAATTTCAAAGTAATATGAAAAGCGTATACTAAAACATGTCTCAACATCGATATCCATCTTACCTCTATATCAGGGATGGGCAATTTTTGATGGGGGTGGGGGGCCACATCATGAGGGGCCGCAGTGGCTCACGGGTTTGTGTACTCACATCTATACCCACACATGCAGTCAGAGATGGCCCTAGCCTTTTGGGGGCCCTAAGTGATATTTTGTTGGGGGCCCCACATCTTGTGAGCGTAATATTTTAATGGCCCCCCTTTTTACAGCAGAGAGAGCGAAAAAAATACGTTTTAGAGTAAATTACCTGCAATTCTCCCCATTATTTCATTAGATGTAGAGAAAATTATGCAGTTTTAAAGCAAGTTTGCTGCAATTCTACACATTTTGCCAAGGTGGCAGAGAGAAGATTTTACGATAACAAATTTCATGAAATTCTACTCATTTTGCCATGGGGCAGAGAGAAATGTTCGCAGTTTTGAATACGATATCTGAGTGAGAGTGACTAACAAAATCAATGGGGGCCTCCCGGTCAGTAATTTGACCATGATTAATACAACTAGACTAATTTACCAATCTTAAAAATGTTAGGTGACATGGAGTAATTGAGTGACTACCAGTGACTGACATTACAATAGAAAAACTGTTGATGCACAACCACATTTCGAAATTGCACCTTGTGTATTCTACTATTCTAACTGTCAACAGTAAGTTGAGACAGACGGAGTCCGTCCGTCCCCCAAAAAAAATAATAATAATACGAATAATATACATTTTTGGGGAAATTGATCCGCAGGCCTACAAAAGGGGGGCCGCGGGCCACCAGTTGCCCATTTCTGATCTATATTGACAATAATTGTGTAGGCATACTAGCCCTGGGTTCCCCAACTTGTTCATGTTGAGGCCCCGTAAATAACAATATCAGGCTTATATGAGAGAATACCTATGATTGTGATTTTACCTGACAGAAGTCTTGACTTTTTAGTTATTTCTGTCACTTTGCTGAAGACCCTGAAAGACCCTTGCAGACCTCCAGGGGCCCATGAACACCTGTACTAGCCTGTGTGGCTTGGGACTTTCTTGAGGTAAGCCTACTTCTCGTAGTTATCAATTAGTTGGCTCAGTTTCTTTGCCATGAGACAAGACAAATAAAGAGGCTACCTTCACAACAAGCAGTGCAGTTTAAAGCTGCTTTAACTTTTTGTGCGACCCAACCAAATTCACATAGAAATGTGAGTTACAGATCTGTCATCCTCATGGAAAGCAAGTCTAAGAAGTGGTAGATATGTTCTATGTGCTCTATTTCTATGTTTCCTGTTCTTAACTATCAGTTTTGTAAACCAGCTTCAAACAGCAGAAAATACAAAAATGGCTATTGAAAATATATTTCACAGCGGTTTAGATGGTACAATGATTCCCTACACTGCCTGTTTTGTCACAAACTGAAATGAGGCGAATTATTAGAATTTTAGCAACCAGGAAATGGCAGAGCAATTTCTGCATATTGCACCTTTAAGCGATGGATTATATTGGTTTGACAAGGCAATGGGGCATCTCAAATTACTGTGTAAAGACCCTATATATAATTCAACGAACACAGATGAAAGGCTATTCATTATTTTGTATCTCAAAAGTGGCCTAATGTTACATTCTTGTGATAATGTTTCAGGGAACGTAGCCTACTGAGTGGGGTCAATTAATTAATATTTAACTAACTGGACACGTTGTAATTCATAGGATGCCCAGTACAAAGTGTCCATATGGTATCCTGAGCCATATTGCTGCTTACCACACCTAGTCATGAACAACACTTGCCAACTGATGAGTAGAACCTCCAGATAGCAATATAACGTTAGCTAGCTAGTATTTAATGCCCAGTTCCATCTTGCAAGCCAGCAAGCGGTTAGACTGACAGCTAACTAATTACAGTAACTAGCCAGCTAGCCAAGTTAGTCAGCTAGCTATCATGATGCTTGCAAGTAGGGGCAATCAGCTGGTATTCATTGTTAGCCAGCTAGCTCATAATTACACTGACATAATTGTCTTCGGGCATGAAGGAAAATAGCTGCGATTCAAACAACAATTGTATTTTGACTGTGCTTGAATCGCAGCTAGCACGAGAATAAACAGACTGACTCGCCTAAATTACTGGAACGATATTACACAATGCACGTGAAACATAATGCACTAACGTTACTAGGCTAGCTACCAACTAACTAGTTACCTTACGTTACTAGGCTAGCTACCAGCTAACTAGTTACCTTACGTTACTAGAAGGTCAACTCGACATTATTAGCAGCAAAGACCTGTCAGGCAGCTGCAGGAATAGTTAGCTAGCTACCTTCTCAGTAGGCCAGGCTGGAACGTAACATAAGCTGGCTAGCTAGCTAGCGCAGGTTAATGTTCAGGAAATGCTGTGTATGCTATGCCCACCAGTCATTTGATATTATTTTCCTCCCTAGCTCACTATTATTATTTGACAAATAAATGGGCATATGGTGTGCCCCCTCCCCATTAAATGGGCCTGTTACTAACTACCCCACTCACAAAAATGTCTCCCCCTCCCCTCCCCTCAGAGTTGGGCCCTCCCCTCCTCAGTGGTCTCTTACCTCGGAATTTCAGTTCGTGCTGTGGCTCCAAGAGCAGGACCTGATCTTGTCTGGCCATGTCCCAGCGGTTCCAATGGGATATCTCAATGCAAATGGTTTCCGTAGATTACTCCTGTTGTGGTGATGTTAGCTAGTGTTATCTTTAGAGTTATTATTATGCTAATTAGCTATGTGATTATCCTGTCCCCCGGTCAGTGCAAATAGCCAGGGTGCTACTAGCAGCGGTTGTGATGCAGCAAGAAGGGAGTGAGAGAGAGGCTTTGTGCGACGTCACTGCCCCTGCATAGCCACTCAATGAGGAGTGAAGGGGTGATGCGAGACGGAGTCCAGGCGAAGGATCTGAGGGCAAAGCATGGGAGTTGGGACACCTAAGCCTGGGAGGGAGGGACATGTGTCTCATGGTCATCAATCTTTCTCAGGACCTTCTTATGTATCATGTTATCACAGTGTTATGGCCTCTTATAATTAATTAAAATGTAATGCCATACATCATGCGTTTCTAACAACCTATAATGTTGTAATTCCTGTTAATCCTATATAGTTTCAGGCAAGTGCAAATTGACAACAATAAATAAATCACTTTGATAAAGTATTTACCCAATAAAAGGATATACATAATTTATGATGTCTGTAAATCATATCTGCAAAAGTGGGAAAAGTCACAGTCCCAATACACAGCCCGGTGGTGCACCTATTCATGTATCGCCGTTCACAATGTCACTATATAACATGCATTTAACTCACAGGTTTACTTGAAATAACTAACATTATTGACCCCAGCGCTAGTGTTGAGAGGTTGTCAGGTGAACGTTCTGCATCCTCAGCACTATTCAAAGTGCAGCGTGGAATCCTATCCCAGTGATACACATGCCTGAAGTGTCATGTATTACATATATATATATATATATATATATATATATATATAACCAGAAGGCTGGCTGTCACTGGAGCAAGAGGACAACACTGTCACTTTATCTCCCTGACGCACACAAGCACACACAGCCTCCAAGGTAGCTCTGGTCCAGGTCGTTAGTCCCTGTACCTCTTAACTTAGAGGAATGTGTACCAACGCCCTGGACCAGAGGTATTCCCAGCAACGCACAGCCCACCAGACAGTATCCCACTCACACACACTTTCCTTCGATATTTTTTATTTATTAGTAAACTCCTTGACAATTCCCTTTTAGACATTCAGCAACACAATGCTAACATGTTTCAGGCTTTTATTTTTAATTTTTTATGAAAGCTAAATATGACAACGTACTGGTGGGGTTACTCTACATGAGTTGCTAGACCAGGCATAGATCTACACAATGTACCATACATTATATTCAATCTTACGGGCTAAATAGTCATTGATTTGTGTGCATATTTGGTGGTATCTACATTGAATAATAGACAATGAACATAGATTTTGCAGCAACACATTCTCAGGACCAGCCCAAGACTGTTGGTATTTTTCCAAAACATAATTTATGCACCTGGTCGTCTTTCTATGATAGCCCCTTAGAACTCTAATGCCACATATCGTATGCCAAATTCAGTAACTTTATCTTGTCACACACCAGACATAATCAGTAACACTTAGACATTACACTGTTATTTATGTTACAAATACCTATATTTCCAACTGTTAAGCATTTAAACAAATGTGAGCAATGAAATTGTGATGCGTGTTACTGACATTACATTTAAAAATGGCACAGAGAAGCTGCCCCATCTTCTACAAAGAGAGAGAGCAAAACACAGTCATACTGTAAAATAATGATTGCTGGAATGCAAAGGCATATGATGCAATGGCATTACAAAGGCTATGAAAGAAGTTGATTCACTCAAACAAACAGTGCAAGATGTATTGGGACTTGTCTTGCTAATATTTTTCAGACGTTTGCTGCAGAAAAATGGCAATTACAATGGCGGCAAAATAATCAGCAATAATATACCTAAAAGGTAAGGTTACACAAATCAATACAAATATTTCATCTGAAAGTGCAGTTGTAAAGTACCAGAAATACATTTCCCTTTTTAATAAATGCACTGTCCTGGCTAACTACGATATAATTTCAAGTGGAAATCAGTGAGGAACACTTAAACGCCACAAAACCATAAACATTGTATTTTTAAAGGCCTTTTGAAGAATTGATGATCAGAAGATCAAAATGTAATCAATTACACCTAAAAGTAACATATAAGCATATTATATCTAGTCACCAAGCTCAGAACCCTGGGACTGAACAACTCCCTCTGCAACTGGATCCTGGACTTCCTGACGGGCCGACCCCAGGTGGTGAGGGTAGGCAACAACACATCCGTCAAGCTGACCCTCAACACAGGGGCCCCCCAAGGGTGTGTGCTTAGCCCCCTCCTATACTCACTGCTCGCCCACGACTGTGTGGCCACGCACGACTCCAACTCCATCATCAAGTTTGCTGACGACACGACGGTGATCTGCCTGATCACCAATGGCAATAAGACAGCCTACAGCAGCGTTTCCCAAACTCGGTCCTCGGGACCCCAAGGGGTGCACGTTTTGGTTTTTGCCCTAACACTACACAGCTGATTCAAATGATCAAAGCTTGATGATTAGTTTATTATTTTAATCAGCTGTGTAGTGCTAGGGCACAAACCAAAACGTGCACCCCTTGGGGGCCCGAGGACCGCGTTTGGGAAACCCTGGCCTACAGGGAGGCCAGAGACCTTGCAGTGTGGTACCAGCACAACAACCTCTCCCTAAATGTCAGCAAGACCAAGGAGCTGATCGTGGACTACAGGAGACAGGGGCCCATCAACAGGGCTGCAGTGAAGAGGGTCAAGAGCTTCAAGTTCCTCTGTGTCTACATCACTGATGACTTATCATGGTCCTCTCACACCAGTACAGTCGTAAAGAAGGCACAGCAGTGCCTTTCTCCCTCAGGAGGCTGAAATGATTTGGCATGACCCATCAGATCCTTAGGAACTTTTACAGCTGCACCATCGAGAACATCCTGACTGGTTGTTTCACCGTCTGGTATGGCAACTACACCGCCTCGACCGGAAGGCCCTACAGAGGGTGGTGCAGACGGCCAAGCGCATCACTGCGGGTGAGCTCCCAGCCATCCAGGACGTAAAAACTCATTCCGATTGGTTGGTCCTGGCTCCCAAGTGGGTGGGCCTAATGAATTTATTTAAATTGACTGATTTCCTTATATGAACTGTAACTCAGTAAAATCGTTGAAATTGTTGCGTTTATTTTTGTACAGTATATACTTTACATCTAAAAAAAAAAAAAATCTACTATTTTGATATTGATTACTGCACTGTTGGGTAGAGCGTGCAAGTCAAGCATTTCACTGTACCTGTGCATGTGACAATAAAACTTGAAGCTAGATCTTCTCAATCCCTAAGATTTCTTGTTTGTCACATTTTAGTAACCCTTGCCATAAAGACAATTATTGCACTGACATGGTTGTAAAAAAAATCCTGAAGAACATACAGTCAACCCTGCTACTAACACACCTCCACATCAGTCTCCAGTCTTCAACTGGAGGCAGGGGGGCCAGTCTACAACTGGAGGCAGGGGGGGCAGTCTACAACTGGAGGCAGGGGGGCCAGTCTACAACTGGAGGCGGGGGGCAGTCTACAACTGGAGGCCGGCGGGGCCAGTCTACAACTGGAGGCAGGCGGGGCCAGTCTTCAACTGGAGGCAGGCGGGGCCAGTCTACAACTGGAGGCAGGCGGGGCCAGTCTACAACTGGAGGCAGGCGGGGCCAGTCTACAACTGGAGGCAGGCGGGGCCAGTCTACAACTGGAGGCAGGCGGGGCCAGTCTACAACTGGAGGCAGTGGGGGGCCAGTCTACAACTGGAGGCAGGGGGGGGCCAGTCTACAACTGGAGGCAGGCGGAGCCAGTCTACAACTGGAGGCCGGCGGGGCCAGTCTACAACTGGAGGCAGGCGGGGCCAGTCTACAACTGGAGGCAGGCGGGGCCAGTCTACAACTGGAGGCCGGGCGGGGCCAGTCTACAACTGGAGGCAGGCGGGGCCAGTCTACAACTGGAGGCAGGCGGGGCCAGTCTACAACTGGAGGCAGGCGGGGCCAGTCTACAACTGGAGGCAGGCGGGGCCAGTCTACAACTGGAGGCAGGCGGGGCCAGTCTACAACTGGAGGCAGGCGGGGCCAGTCTACAACTGGAGGCAGGGGGGGCCAGTCTACAACTGGAGGCAGGCGGGGCCAGTCTACAACTGGAGGCAGGCGGGGCCAGTCTTCAACTGGAGGCAGGGGGGGCCAGTCTACAACTGGAGGCAGGGGGGGGGGGCAGTCTACAACTGGAGGCAGGCGGGGCCAGTCTTCAACTGTTGTTAAATGTGGCCCATTCACGTGTTTTTGGCAAGAGGGAAAGACACTAGGAGGATATCAAAAGGAAAGGGGAACAATTACCTTGAACTCTCTGTGCTAGGAGTTATCCCTAAATTGTCAAGTCAAATGGCAATAGCAATGGGTCATGAACTAACATGAGACTTTACATTACTATGCTACACAGAGGAGCAATTTAAGACAGAGTGAACACGTTGCTCAGTGTTCCTTCATCGCTTCTCTTTGTATTTTTGGACAAGGTGTTCCAGTTCCACTCCATATTCAAGCTTTACTTAATTGGTTGCTTCACAGCGTAGGGAAGGCAGCCGGCGGCGGAAAGAAGGGGCAAGGGGAACGAATGAGACAGGTCCCCGGAGTAGAGCACATCATTAGGAACAGAAAAGAGAGCGCGGTTCATTAGCGGGTCAGCACGTCAATGGAAAGCTGTGCCTGGTTCTCTGCGCCTAACCTTTTCTTTAAAAAGATCTAAGCTCGAAGAGTGTAGTCTTGTTCTTCTTAGAACAAGTCCAGTTTCCAGATATGGCCCTTTTTATCTCTGGCCAGGTAGTAAAACTATGTTGGATGTGCGAGCCAGTGCTTATTCTGTAAAAGACTGAGAAAAGAAAGATGAAAAATATTTTATGGGACGAATAAAGAATTGGCAGGACCTCACAAAATCTCTCCTGTAAAACGGTGCGAGGTCGCAGACGGACGGGGTTGCCAACTAACACAAACTAATTTCAGAAACATTGAAACGCAATGAATACTGTAAAAGGGCTGGCAGTATACTCCAAGCACTCTGGGGAAATTCATTTACAGAATTCCAGCGTTGGCTCATTTTATCAACTATTAAAGTGGAAATGTGGAAAACGTGAGCAGTTATCATATCGCACACTTGGTGACTGCCAGTCTTGTCAGCACTCAAACAGCCTGGCCCTTTAAGAGACGAGGCCTCTCAATGTAAAAGACAGCAATAAAATGACTCCTTTTCGGTGGCAACCATCAACCAGCCATGTTGCCATCCCCCTTATCAAACCGATTTTCCCTCCAAAGTGTCAAGGCTAAAGCAGTCACTGAGAGAGACAACGATATTGATGAGCACTGAAGTTGTAATGGAGAAACAACATGACAAAAAAAAGAGCCCATTACTCCTATTAGGGATTTTCATTATTGTTTCTCAAACGGTTTGGCAAACACCTGCCTTGGCCCTGTGCTGCAAAGCACTGTGTGAGGGTTATTAATAGGTCACAGACTACACAACTACACTGCCCATCATGCACCTCTGACTCATCTACCTGGATCACAATGGTTAAGAGTTGGGGAAACCATCTTAAATTTTGGATGAAACAGAAAATCGAACAATGACCTCTTTTACATTAGCACAATTTAACTCTTCAAATAGAACATTCATATAGAACATTCATATAGTCTCCTGTTGGAAAATAGACCACGTGGTTGTTGCAAGAGAAGAAGCACTGCATGCTGCAGAACCAATGATGCCAGGACCCGTGTAGAGGTTTACAAGATCAGAGCAGAAACTTTTCAGAAGTATTACAAGACATATAAAAAAGGCAGGGAGGGGAGCTCTTAGAACTTGGGCAAACCGTGGCAACTGCTGTGGCTTTGGACCACTCGATGAGGACATTTCACGCAGAAAACCTTCAAGGACAGAAGAGACGTAGGATTCCTCTCAAATGGCACCCCATTTCCCTATACTCTGAGTGTACAAAACATTAGGAACACCTACTCTTTCCATGACATAGACTGACTAGGTGAATCCAGGTGAAAGCTATGATCCCTTATTGATGTCACCTGTTAAATCCACTTCAATCAGTGTAGATGAAGGGGACGACACAGGTTAAAGAAGGATTTTTAAGCCTTGAGACAATTGAGACATGCATTGTATATGTGTGCCACAGTGGAGGCTGCTGAGGAGAGGACGGCTCATAACAATGGCCGGAACGGAGCAAATGGAATGGCATCAAACACCTGGAAACCATGGAAACCATGTGTTTGATACCATTCCACTGATTCCGCTCCAGTCATTACCACGAGCCCATTCTCCCCAATGAAGGTGCCACCAACAACCTGTGGTGTGCCATTCAGAGGGTGAATGGGCAAGACAAAAGATTTAAGTGCCTTTGAACAGGGTATAGTAGTAGGTGCCAGGCGCACCGGTTTGAGTGTGTCAAGTTTCACACTAAACAGTTTCCCGTGTGTATCAAGAATGGTCCACCACTCAAAGGACATCCAGCCAACTTGACACAACAGTGGGAAGCATTGAAGTCAACATGGGCCAGCATCCCTGTGGAACACCTTCGACACCTTGTAGAGTCCATGCCCCGACGAATTGAGGTTGTTCTGAGGGCAAAAGGGGACAACTCAATATTAGGAAGGTGTTCTTAATGTTTTGTCCACTCTGTGTATATGGCGCACTACTTTTGACCAGAGCCCATAGCTATATAGGAATCGGGTGCCATAGGCTTGGACGAGCCACAGTTCCGTGCACCTCTCAAATTTTGTAACAATACGGAGGGCTCCGTATAACTCCGCAGTGACATGATTGGTTGACGGTAGGTGAGGGCGGTAGGTCCTGTATAAACACAAACTCACTTCCTTCACAACAGCTCTGTGAAGCACAAGAAGTATAAATGCCCTGACTTCTGCAGAGGCCATATCACCGTAAATGCTGCACGGCCAATGCAGATGTCAGATTGACCATGCAGCACCTTTAAAGGCTGTGGACTTCATGTTAACCTTTTGGGGTCTGGATAGGGAACACAAGACTACAGCGACACAATAACCAAGCCAAAGTTAGCTGCATTGAACGATGAGATATGGTCAAATATCCCAGTGAATTGTAATTTGCTTGGCTGCCCTCTCTTTACAGTGTAGCATTATATGCAGGAGGCAATGGCGGTAGTAGTCGGGGGTTCCCAATGGAGGAGTGGTATTTGTAGCTCCCAGGCCTCTATGACGCAGGTCTGTGGTTAGGGGGGATTATGGAGGCTGCAAGCAGAGAAGGGTCAGGGGTCAATGTGGGACTAAGGTCAGGGTTCACTGGCAGCATCAGCAGCAGGTCCGGGTCCGGGTCTCCGAGGGCCGCTGGCGCAGTTTGAAGCCATTCCCTGCAGCCCCTCCCCCTGCATCTAGGACAGGGATCCGTTGACCTGCAGGCGGGAACAAAATGTGCAAGGGGGACAAAAAACAACGTTACACCCAGAAAACATTGGTTAAATAGGAACGGCAGTAGAAGCTCACACAATATTGCTTGGTACACCTAAATAAACTTCAGCCATTGTACACCACTCGTAATAAACGTGGTAACCCACAAAGCATTAATTGGGCCCAAAAGATGGGATGCCACTGAAAGCTCGTGAAAAAACACACTTACTTATCTCTATAAAGACCTCATTGATGTTAATGGCGTTCTTGGCGCTGGTCTCCACAAAGATGGCGTGGATGGAGTCAGCGTAGTCCTTGGCATCCTTCTCCGAGACCTCCCTATAAAGACACGGGTGTGTTCAAATCTTAGCCCATAACAGACTAAGCCCTGTCTAAGCCGGAGAATGGGGGGGTTCTACTAAGCTATGTGCATTTAAAAAAAAGAAGATCATACCAAGGATAATTTAGCTACTTGATTTAGAATTTTAAGACCCCTTGAAGTATCTAAAAAATATACAGTGCATTCGGAAAGTATTCAGACCCCTTGACCTTTTCCACATTTTGTTCTACAAGTTACAGCCTTATTTTAAAATGGATTAAATGAAACAATTTCCTCCTCAATCTACACACAATACCCCATAATAGCAAAGTGAAAACAGGTTTTTAGAAATTGTAGCAAATGTATTACAAATAGAAAACAGATACCTTATTTACATAAGTATTCAGACCCTTTGCTATGAGACTCGAAATTGAGCTCAGATGCATCCTGTTTCCATTGATCATCCTTGAGATGATTCTACAACTTGATTGGAGTCCATCTGTGGTCAATTCAATTGATTGGACATGATTTGGAAAGACACACCTGTCTATATAAGGTCCCACAGTTGACAGTGCATGTCAGAGCAAAAACCAAGCCATGAGGTCGAAGGAATTGTCCGTAGAGCTCCGAGACAGGATTGTGTCCAGGCACAGATCTGGGGAAGGGTACCAAAAAATGTCTGCAGCATTGGAGGTGCACACGAACACAGTGGCCTGCATCATTCATAAATGGAAGAAGTTTGGAACCACCAAGACTGGCTGGCTGCCCGGCCAAACTGAGCAATCAGGGGAGAAGGGCCTTGGTCAGGGAGGTGACCAAGAACCCAATGGTCACTCTGACAGAGCTCCAGAGAACCTCTGTGGAGATTGTAGAACCTTCCAGAAGGACAACCATCTCTGCAGCACTCCAACAATCAGGCCTTTATGGTAGAGTGGCCAGACGGAAGCCACTCCTCAGTAAAAGGCACATGACAGCCCGCTTGGAGTTTGCCAAAAGGCATCTAAAGGACTCTCAAACCATGAGAAACAAGATTCTCTGGTCTGATGAAACCAAGATTGAACTCTTTGGCCTGAATGCCAAGCGTCACGTCTGGAGGAAACCAGGCACCATCCCTACGGTGAAGCGTGGTGGCAGCATCATGCTGTGGGGATGTTTTTCAGCTGCAGGGACTGGGAGACTAGTCAGGATCGAGGCAAAGATGAACAGAGCAAAGTACAGAGAGATCCTTGATGAAAACGTGCTCCAGAGTGCTCAGGACCTCAGACTGGGGCAAAGGTTCACCTTCCAACAGGACAACGACCCTAAGCACACAGCCAAGACAACGCAGGAGTGGCTTTGGGAGGGAAGTCTATGAATGTCCTTGAGAGGCCCAGCCAGAGCCCGGACATGAACCTGATCAAACATCTCTGGAGAGACCTGAAAATAGCTGTGCAGCGACGCTCCCCATCCAACCTGACAGAGCTTGAGAGGATCTGCAGAGAAGAATGGGAGAAACTCCCCAAATACAGGTGTGCCAAGTTTGTAGCGTCATACCCAAGAAGACTCGAGGCTGTAATCGTTGCTTCAACAAAGTACTGAGTAAAGGGTCTGAATACTTATCAGTTTAAAAAATGTTTTACATTTGCAAACATTTCTAAAAACATGTTTTTGCTTTGTCATTATGGGGTAGTGTGTGTAGATTGATGAGGGGAAAAAAACAGATAGTTCCCCCCAAAAATCGAATGGAAGTTATAAGAATGAGAGATATAAGAAAGATCAGGAAACATATTTATATTTTTTTTACATGTATTTAACCCCTTATTTTTGTCACTAACAGTCTCCACAGTCTCCATACCTACTTCCATTCATTTTTTTCAACTGGTAACGGGGGACCTTCAGACGAGTCTTGTGAGGCCTGTGTTCGTGAGAGTGTTCGTGAGATTCTCACCATATTAGTGTGTAGCCCAAACTGTTCGGACGCTACAGGCAGAAGTTGGCAGATCGGCTGTACCGACTTCAGACGAGTCCCAAGACACTTGTGGGGGTCGTAGAGCAAAACGGAGAACACCATCTTGTTCGTGGGTCTCATCTTTCCATAGACGGGTCATAATAGTTTTTGTAGGCCAAACTGTTCGGACACTACAGACGAGTTTGTGAGAAGACCGATTTCCAGGGAGGTCTCATGGTCTGACAAACATCGCTCTAGCTTTGTCACCTTTCACTGCAGAGGAGGAAGTGTGACATTGGCGGATGCGGTGGATTGAGACGTATCCAATGCAAAAAAACATATCTGTAGCTTAAACTGACTGATTTTTATGGGGATTTTTTATGATGCTAATTCTATTTTTTGCAGGGGCGCGGAAATCGACTCTAGGGGGTACGTTCACATTGTTGGAGCCGAAGGTTTCAAGATACACGCTTGGCTCGGCCGTTGATGTCCCTTGCCAAACAAAGCGTGGACGAGTCCTTTACATTTTCTTTCGAAAATGTAGCACAAGCAAATCTCGTGTCAACAATTCAGCAATTCGTCTGGTAAAATGACTGTACGGCAGCCGTCCTGCTGACTTGTAACAATAAGCCAATAGCTAAGTCCCAAATGACACCCTATTTCTTATATAGTGCACTACTTTAGACCTGGACCCTGGTCAAAAGTAGTGCACTATATATGGAATAGGGTGCCATTTGGGGAAACAACCCATGTCTTCCTGGGGGACTTGAGGGATGTATTTACCTGGCATCGGACAGGTCACACTTGTTGCCAGCGATGGCTACCACGATGTTGGGCGGGCCATGCTGACGAAGCTCCTTCACCCAGTTCTTCAACGTCTGGAACGAGTCCTGAGAAACACGGTTCGAGCCATTCTTACTCAACTTTACAGTATACAGTATATAGGCATAGTAAACATCTTATATTGTAAAGATGCCAGAGTTTGAGAAAATGTAATGCAACGCATGACTGTGTGGGAGTGTGTGGTTTAAACATTCATGAAACATAGGAGATGTAAACGAGATATGCAGACAAATGGGTGTGCCTCTCTCCACATGGAATGCGAGAGTGGACAGTATCAGATGTTTACTGGACATGCCTACATTTGACTCAAAGTGACCAGTGGGCCCCCATAGTTGCCTACAGTTGACAGCAGCATTCTGGGCATGGATACCTGAGTTTAGCTAAGGTCAATCTATTTAGAGCTTTTTTTTTTCTGTAGTCAAAAATATAAGAAGAAAGGGTTTATCGGGGGTCATCTTGAAAATAAATCTGTCATTTCGAAGGAGTTTCTGTGAGCCGAAACTCATAGCTTTTGAAAATCACTTAAATATTTAGCAAATGACCCGTGATGACATCATAGGAAGTATATGGAAAAGAGTGGTGCAGTGTCTTTTTAATCATTTGAGAAAAAAAAAAAACTCAACAAATGTCATATTTGTAAGTCGCTCTGGATAAAATAAAAATGACGTAAATGAAACAGCATGTTACCAGAGGGAAACGAGGGAATACTTTACCTCTTTAGTGATGTCATAAACAATGATGGCTGCCGCAGAGCCTCTGTAGTACATTGGCGCCAACGCACGGAACTATGGGAAAGCAGAGAGAAGCGGAGAAGAGCACGGTGAGTAATGGACTGTAATCGTTCTTCAAATAAAGAGACTGTCCCTCTGGACAGAGAAGATAGTTGGTTTTCTAAAGCTTTCAACAGCCAAACCGGTTGCACTGTTATGGTGAGGTCAAGGGTCATGTATGCGTTTGTGTTACTGTAGATCATAATTAAAGTAAGAGTACATGACTTATCCTAAGAGATTATATACTTCAAAGAAAATGTTAGAAATTTTTTGGCTCATCTTCGAGGATTGTGTATCTAGATCGCTCGCAATTGTTTATATAGGACGACATCCATGAGAAAATCAAAGGCTACCAAAATAGCATTGCAATCCGTTCTACCACCCATTTCCAAAACATTACAGTCACAAACTACCCAATCTTTATTAAGCCGTATACGGTTACATTTCGTCACCGTTACATAACTTACTTCACTTTGTTTCACCTGAAAGGGTCTTTGAGATAAAACATCAACTCAAAATGGAGGGGTAAAACTAAGCAAAGAGAAACTAAGGACCTTTTTGAAAACCCCAAAAGGCCTTCTGTTCCAAGCCTATATGCCAAGTGGCTTTTTGTTACACGGAAGTATGGTAAGCCTTTCCTCCGAGGACTCACATGTGGTAGCCATCAGGAGAAAGATGAGCACAAGGTGTCAAAAGCAGTTAGCCATTTCATATTAATGGAGAACTATATATTTGGTCTTCACCCAGTAGATCAGGAAACCCTGCATAATAAAAACAAGCTGAGGCTACATCATTTCCCATTCCATTGTTGGGGGGGGAGTTGCCTGATGTTTGCCAGTGCTCTATATTTTCCAAAAGCTTATGAGTTCTGGCTTGAAAATGCCAGCGCAATTAGCAAGTGCCTGTTTTCATAGAACTCTAAATCAAATGCATTTTTCAGACCTTTCCTTACACTGGATGGGTAAGTACAAAAGGTCTTGGTGATGACTGTTTTTAACCTGTTGTCAAGCTTAAAGGGATAGGAGATGTGCATGCTATAGCCTAAATTACCGGCACAAAGTATCTTAATTCATAATCAATTTCAGACTCACTCTTTCAAATTAGGTGAACTCTAATATTTTGATATTGTTGAAAATGCATGCAGCATATGTTTAATTTGGTATGATCGTAATCATGTATACTGAGAAGTAACAATGAATGGCATTCAGACCATCTACTGAAAGCTGCAACAGAGACAAGTGGAAGGGAACACACCTGTCATAAGTTAGGCTACCATTTAGGATAGCTCTTCCTAGATCTTAGGATAATCTTCCACACAATTCTTCTAACATAATTAGCATATTTAAACATGAACAGAATAATACGGGTGTAATGTATTAGCTAATGAAATAAAGAGATTAGCTTTACAACAAACAGGAGTTGAAAATGTCGCCAGAGGGGATGGCTGCCGTTTTATGGACTCTTAAACAACTGTACTATTTTGATTGTAACTTATTTTGTACATAATGTTGCTGCTACCGTCTCTTATGACCGAAAAGAGCTTCTGGACATCAGAACAGCGATTACTCACCTTGAACTTGACCTATAATTTTTCTTTAATGAGTCGGACGAGAGGGATTTGCTCCAGACACCCGACAGGGCCCTCATCCCTGTCATTCGCAGTAGAAAGAAAAGGAGATATCGCGGAAGGAGATCGGGGTGCTTGGTAAGGAGCCGGCGACGAGTGGCTAATCTGCCTTTGCCATCGATACTATTGGCCAATGTACAATCGCTTGATAATAAAGTGGACGAACTACAAGCACGTATATCCTACCAACGAGACATTAAAAACTGTGATATCTTATGTTTCACCGAGTCGTGGCTGAACGACGACATGGATAACATACAGCTGGCGGGTTGTACACTGTATCGGCAGGATAGAACAGCAGCCTCTGGTAAGACAAGGGGTGGCGGTCTATGTATATTTGTAAACAACAGCTGGTGCACGATATCTAAGGAAGTCCCGAGGTTTTGCTCGCCTGAGGTAGAGTATGTCATGATAAGCTGTCGACCACACTATCTACCAAGAGAGTTTTCATCTATATTCTTCGTAGCTGTCTATTTACCACCACAAACCGATGCTGGCACTAAGACTGCACTCAATTAACTGTATACGGCCATAAGCAAACAGGAAAACGCTCATCCAGAGGCGGCGCTCCGAGTGGCCGGGGACTTTAATGCAGGGAAACTAAAATCTGTTTTACCTAATTTCTACCAGCATGTTAAATGTGCAACCAGAGGGAAAAAAAACTCTAGACCACCTTTACTCCACACACAGAGATGTGAACAAAGCTCTCCCTCGCCCTCCATTTGGAAAATGACCATAATTCTATCCTCCTGATTCCTGCTTAGAAGCAAAAACTAAAGCAGGAAGCACCAGTGACTCGGTCAATAAAAAAGTGGTCAGATGAAGCAGATGCTAAGCTACAGGACTGTTTTGCTAGCACAGACTGGAATATGTTCCGGGATTCTTCCCATGGCATTGAAGAGTACACCACATCAGTCACTGGCTTCATCAATAAGTGCATCGATGATGTCGTCCCCAGTCCCCACTGTGACTGTACGTACATACCCCAACCAGAAGCCATGGATTACAGGCTACATCCGCACTGAGCTAAATGGTGGAGCTGCCGCTTTCAAGGAGCGGGACTCTAACCCGGAAGCTTATAATAAATCCCGCTAAGCCCTCCGAAAAACCATCAAACAGGCAAAGAGTCAATACAGGACTAAGATCGAATCGTACTACACCAGCTCCGACGCTCGTCGGATGTGGCATGGCTTGCAAACTATTACAGACTCCAAAGGGAAGCACAGCCGCGAGCTGCCCAGCCGCGAGCTGCCCAGCGACACAAGCCTACCAGACGAGCTAAATTACTTATATGCTCGCTTCGAGGCAAGTAACACTGAAACATGCATGAGAGCATCAGCTGTTCCGGACGACTGTGTCATCACGCTCTCCGTAGCCAATGTGAGTAAGAACTTTAAACAGGTCAACATTCACAAGGCCGCAGGGCCAGACGGATTACCAGGATGTGTACTCCGAGCATGCGCTGACCAACTGGCAAGTGTCTTCACCGACATTTTCAACCTCTCCCTGTCTGAGTCTGTAATACCAACATGTTTCAAGCAGACCACCATAGTCCCTGTGCCCAAGAACACTAAGGTAACCTGCCTAAATGACTACCGACCCGTAGCACTCACGTCTGTAGCCATGAAGTGCTTTGAAAGGCTGGTCATTGCTCACATCAACACCATTATCCCAGAAAGCCTAGACCCACTCCAATTTGCATACTGCCCCAACAGATCCACAGATGATGCAATCTCAATTGCACTCCACACTGCCCTTTCACACCTGGACAAAAGGAACACCTATGTGAGAATGCTATTCATTGACTACAGCTCAGCATTCAACACCATAGTGCCCTCAAAGCTCATCACTAAGCTAAGGACCTTGTGACTAAACACCTCCCTCTGCAACTGGATCCTGGACTTCCTGACAGGCCGCCCCCAGGTGGTAAGGGTAGGTAACAACACATCCGTCACCCTGATCCTCAACACGGGGGCCCCTCAGGGGTGCGTGCTCAGTCCCTTCCTGTACTCCCTGTTCACTCATGACTGCATGGCCAGGCACGACTCCAACACCATCATTAAGTTTGCCGATGACATAACATTGGTAGGCCTGATCACCGACAAGACAGCCTATAGGGAGGAGGTCAGAGACCTGGCCGTGTGGTGCCAGGACAACAACCTCTCCCTCAACGTGATCAAGACAAAGGAGATGATTGTGGACTACAGGAAAAAGAAGAGGACGCCCCCATTCTCATCGACAGGGCTGTAGTGGAGCAGGTTGAGAGCTTCAAATTCCTTGGTGTCCACATCACCAACAAACTAACATGGTCCAAGCACACCAAGACAGTCGTAAAGAGGGCACGACAAAACCTATGCCCCCTAAGGAGACTGAAAAGATTTGGCATGGGTCCTCAGATCCTCAAAAAGTTCTACAGCTGCACCATCGAGAGCATCCTGACTGGTTGCATCACTGCCTGGTATGGCAACTGCTTGGCCTCCGACCGCAAGGCACTACAGAGGGTAGTGCGTACGGCCCAGTTCATCACAGGACCTCTATTCCAGGGGGTGTCAGAGGAAGGCCCTAGAAATTGTCAAAGACTCCAGCCACCCTAGTCATACACTGTTCTCTCTGCTACCGCACGGCAAGCGGTACCGGAGCGCCAAGTCTAGGTCCAAGAGGCTTCTAAACAGCTTCTAACCCCAAGCCACAAGACTCCTGAACATCTAATCAAATGGCTACCCGGACTATTTGCATTGTGTTCCCCCCCCTCCCCCTTTTACGCTGCTGTTATTCTCTATTTATTATCTATGCATAGTCACTTTAACTCTACCTACATGTACATATTACCTAAATTACCTCGACTAACCGGTGCCCCCATACATTGACTCGGTACCGGTACCCCCTGTATAAAGCTTCGCTACTGTTATTTTACTGCTGCTTTAATTATTTGTTACTTTTATTTCTTATTATTTTGTTATTTCATATTTTTTTGTCCTTTTTTTTTTTTGTTGGTATTCCTTCTTAAAATTGCATTGTTGGTTAAGGGCTTATAAGTAAGCATTTCACCGTAAAGTGAATCAGAAAAGAGCCAACTTGTGATTAGTTTCAGCATGCATTTCAACAATCCACATGACCAGGACTGTGTGCTCACATGTGCACATACACACACTTCCTCTTCAATAACAATCCTAAAATAAGGAGATCACAGGTAGGCAGTCCTCCCCCTGTTGTATTCGGCGCATGTGACAAATACAATTTGATTTGATTTGATTTGAGTGATCCCAGTCAAACGTTGACTTGGCACAACCTGGGCCAATTCTCATTTTCCTTTACGATAAAAAGGAATAAACTATCCCAGCTTGGAATGACATGGTTACCTCAGGAAAAGCACACATTCCTTGCAATTATAGTTGTTACTGGCCCCGAGACTACCGGAGGGAGTCCAACTTGGGATACTTGGCAGACGGCGGAAAGGGATGCTGCCTGTCTGACTGGCTAGCGATGTGTAGCTAGATGCAGTAGAGCCAGTCTTGTGTGGTCCCCTTCCATAGTGTGCCCAGAGAGCATTTCGCAGCGAAGACCAGGGCCCGTATCCACAGCCTCTCAGAGGAGGAGTGCTGATCTAGGTCAGGTCCCAACTTGTCCATATAATGTTACTCATTATGATCTAAAAAGGTGAAATTGATCCTAAATCAGCACTCCTACTCCGAGAGGCTTTCTGGATACAGGCCCAGACATCTGGCCACACTGGAGCTGTATAAAAAGCACCCCTTATTTTGCTAAGCGTGTGCAGATTAATTACTGAAATTATGAGCCTGGCACCCAATGAAAAGGTGCCCGTCCATGCCAGTCAATGCAGACAGCGAGGGGGAACCCAGCTTCTTCTCTGTGCAGCAGCATGGTGAGATGGGAGGTCTCTGGCCAGGAAGATGTACCCTCCAGGCCATCAGAGATTGTGTAGTAGCCTAACCACAGCTCTCTCATTCCATCTGCTTCTACCAAATCTCACAACCGAACTCCAATACTGTTAATTACACCAACTGGTTCTGATGCCCACGACTTCTCCAGAGGCGATCAGCTTCGAAACACAGCGGCTGCAGCTTACAATGAAGGAGAACAACAGCCCGCCACCAGAAATGTTTCCATATTCTCGCTCACAGCTGTCTAACTCTAGGTAGACTGGGAGAGACGGCGTGAGTGAGTATGTGAGAGATAGAGTCCCAAATCGTTCCCTACCCCTTCCTTTTGGCCCTAGATCTATAGATCTGTAACCTAAGCAATATGGTGTGGGCTTCACCACTACCCTGAATATACCTATCCAGAGATAGAGAGAGAAAGAGGAGGAGAGTGGCAGTGGACGAGTTGGGACCGGGGAGCAGGCAGAGGCAGCTCGGATTTAATCTGTCTGTCTTATCTTAATCAAAGCTTAATTGATTTTCCCTTAAGGCCACGCCCCCGGACAAGCGCAGAACAGAAGACAAACACTGTTTTATCTCACCACCCCTCTCCAGAGGACAAGACAGGGGAATAGTCCATTGTACTAGCAGGGGAATAGTCCATTGTACTAGCAGGGGAATAGTCCATTGTACTAGCAGGGGAATAGTCCATTGTACTAGCAGGGGAAGAGGCCATTGTACTAGCAGGGGAAGAGGCCATTGTACTAACAGGAAATAGACCGTAAATGGCATGCCAAATGGGATGTTTGTTATGACAACGACCAGAGAAAGTTGGCTATATGGCACAAACCCATCTGGAACCAGGCGTGTTGTGTATTAGCCTGGTTCCAGATCTGTATACAACAGAGTTGGAATGTTTTATTAGTATAAATGCATGATATGTTTCTAGACCGTGTTCTATTACTCATATAGTGTATGTTTTGAAAGATAATCTATTTCAGTCGTGCGGTCTGTCTGTGCGGGCTACAAGGCATTCCAGATTTAGCATCACAGCAGATGATTTGTCGCAGACAAACATCACAGCAGATCATGTTGCGAGTGGCCCCTAGACTTTCGACTCTCACGTTATGACTGCTGATGAACCACTCGTCTTGACAGTTCAACAGACGATGCACATAGAAGATAAGCTTTAGCATAATGTGGACTGCGCTCCATTGACGCAGCACATATAGCTGATAGAGCTGGAAATTACCAGGGACCTCAGGATCCGGTATCATCTTGATACTTAGGTGCCGATACGATATGTATTGCGATTCTCACGATTCTATATGTATTGCAATTCGATATTGCAATTTGATGTCCAAACATATTGCTCACTATATGTCTGCTGCAGAGAGACAAGAGAAAACCATGAGAAAATTAGTTTTGATCAGTCAAGGAAATAAAAGTGATGAAAACATGCTGGCTCACTATTTAAAAAGAAGATGGAGAACAAGCTATAGGATGAAAATATCAGCGTTTTGGCAGAGGTACAGCTGACTAGCGCTAGCTAACGCTACCTTACAAATCGATACCTGGAGTCAAATATCTATATAATTTAGTCCCAAAATAATATGGTAATATGAAAGTGCATCGATTTTTTCCCCCATCACTAATAGCAGAGAGTGAAAGTTTGTTGTGGAAGAGAGTGAGAGAGGAAAGAGAAGTTTCTAGAACATGACAGGCATATGTATTTAATCTACTAGACTAAACAGACAGTAGTGATCTTGAGAATGCACGAACCATGATAGCATAACCTACTACTCAACTACAGGAAAGGAAGGGCCTTACGAAATGACTGCAGGCATGAGCGAGCTGGGGATGTTTTGGTGGGGGCAGCTAAATGTAAGCTAAATATTGCCCCCTATCAGGCACAATGAATTACTGCACTTGCAAGTGTGTGCCTCCAACTTAGACCTCCACGGCCCTGTTCAAATTCCTTAGACATGTTTTCTTCCTTCCTTCTCTGATCGAACCTGCTTGGATAGGTCAGTGACAGCAATACTTCCAATATGTTGATTTCACCTATCATGTGAGATCGGTAATTAGGCTACCTCATTGAAGTGAGTGAGGAAGGAAGGATGCATTTTTACTCAAACAAGGCCTATGTCTAACAGGGACCACTTCATCTGGAGCAAAGATATTTTAAAAGGTAAAAGAGAGAGATGATTACTAACTCTCTCTTGCCCTGCCGTGTCCCAGATGAGGAATTTGTGAAGCTCATTTTGATACTGCACCGTCTTTGTCATGAAGGATGCCCTGGAAAACAAAAATAACCATACAATGTGAGTCACATTTCAAGATAATGTTAACCTGGTTTAATACAGTGGTTCCCAACTCCGGTCTTCCAGTACCCCAAACAACACACATTTTTGTTGTAGCCCCGGACAAACATACAGTACTTGATTCAATTCAGAGGGCCTGATGATAAGTTGCCAAGTTGACTCAGGTGTGCTTGTCCGGGGCTACATAACACATTTGTACTGTTGGGGGCACTGGAGGACCGGAGTTGGGAACCACTAGTTTATTACACTGAACAAAAATATAAGCGCAACATGTAAAGTGTTGGTGCCATGTTTCATGAGCTGAAATAAAAGTTCACATATATCGTATTTCTTTCTAATTTTGTGCACAAATTTGTTTACATCCCTGTTAGTGAGCATTTCTCGTTCGCCAAGATAATCCATCCACCTGACAGGTGTGGCATATCAAGAAGCTGATTAAACAGCATGATCATTACACGGGTGCACCTTGTGCTGGGGACATTAAAAGGCCACTCTAAAGTGTGCAGTCCTGTCACACAACGCCACAGATATCAAGTTGAGGGAGCATGCAATTGGCAGGCTGACTGCCACCATGTCCACCAGAGCTGCCACCTGGACAGCTGATGAAACTGTGGGTTTGCACAACCGAAGAAGTTCTGCCCAAAATGTCAGAAACCATCTCAGGGAAGCTCATCTGCGTGCTCATCGTCCGCACCAGGGTCTTAACCTGACTGCAGTTTGGCATCGTCAGTGGGAAAATGCTCCCCTTCGATGGCCACTAGCATGCTGGAGAAGTCTTCACGGATAAATCCTGGTTTCAACTGTACCGGCAGATGGCAGACAGTCGTGTTGGCAAGCGGTTTGTTAAGTCAACGTTGTGAACGGAGTACCCCATGGTGGCGGTGGGGTTATGGTATGGGCAGGCATAAGCTACAGACAACGAACACAATTGCATTTTATCGATGGCAATTTTAATGCCCAGAGATAACGTGGCGAGATCCTGAGGCCCATTGTCGTGCCATTCATCCGCCACCATCACCTCATGTTTCAGCATGATAATGCACGGCCCCATGTTGCAAGGATCTGTACACAATTCCTGGAAGCTGAAAATGTCCCAGTTCTTCCATGGCCTGCATACTCACCAGACATGTCACCCATTGAACATGTTTGGGATGCTCTGGATCGACGTGTACGACAGCGTGTTCCAGTTCCTGCCAATATCCAGCAACTTCGCACAGCCATTGAAGAGGAGTGGGACAACATTCCACAGGCCACAATCAACAGCCTGATCAACTCTATGCGAAGGAGATGTGTCGTGCTGCATGAGGCAAATGGTGGTCACACCAGATACTGACTGGTTTTCTGATCCACGCCCTAAAGGTATCTGTGACCAACAGATGCATATCTGTATTCCCAGTCATGTGTAATCCATAGATTAGGGCCTCATTTATTTTAATGTACTGATTTCCTTATATGAACTGTAACTCAGTAAAATCTTTTAAATTGTTGCATGTTCCGTTTATATTTTTGTTGAGCGTACAATAAGGCTCACCCCTTTAATCCATCACAAAATAAGTGATACATTGATTAGCCTGGTCCCAGATCTGTTTGTGCGATCATGTCAACTCTTTGACACTCGTTGTCATGACTTGACATGATAGCAGAAACCGATTTGAGGCCAGGCTATAAATTAATTAGACCGGGATGACATTACTGAGAATGTAACATGAACAGAACACCTCCCCCTCCACATACACCAACCCCCAACAAATCCCAATCTGTGCATACATTTTCTAAATGTATTTCTCAAAGCATCGGCAGGCAGTGCAGTAAGGGGTGGCAGGTTAGAGAGGCAAGTCAGCAACCGGAGGGTTGCCAGTTCGAATCCTGGATCCGACTGAAAAAATCTGGCGGGAAGTGAGATGGCAACCGAAGGGTTACTGGAATCAAATCCTAGATGCCATTGCCTGCCGTTGTACCCTTAAGCAAGGCACTTAACTCCCCACAACAACAGCTCCCTGGGCGCCCAGTGTGGCAGCCCCTCTCACCTCTCCAAAAACCTATGCATGTACTGTATGTGTGTATTTTTCGGAGCGGTTGGGTTTAAAAGTGTAAGTCAAATTTCGGTTGGACCTTGTAGGATAGGCAATAATTCTTCCAGGATATTTACAGTGGGTGAAGAACTATAACTTACCCAATAGTTGGATTAATGTTGGGGTCAAAGTTGTCCTCCACAAACCTCCAAACAATGCTTGACTTTCCAACCCCAGTGTCCTGAAGAATCACAAGAGAAAGGAGTTTAGTGAATGTTAGAATTCATCCAAGAATCCATCCATACTTGGTTACTGCTAAGGCCACACAGACCATTAATCATCATCAGGATGACATCATTATGTGAAGAGAAAACCCCACTGGTTCAAGAAGAAGTATTCCTGCTACTATGTTGCAAATATTGCGCAACACTTGTGCAATACATTCAAAATGTAATGTGTATCAATGTGACTTGAAAAAGAGGTGCAACTGTACACATATTGGTCAGTGTGGTATTGGGTTCAGGTTCGGAGTTCATATTTGACACAGAATTCCTTTAAATAGTTAATGACGGCCTCCCGAGTTGCGCAGCGGTATTGAGGCGTCACTACAGACCCGGGTTCGATCCCAGGCTGTGTCACAACCGGCCGTCCCATAGGGCGGCGCACAATTGGCCCAGCGTCGTCCGGGTTAGGGGCGGGTTTGGCCGGGGGGGCTTTACTTGACTCATCGCGCTCTAGCAACTCCTTGTGGTGGGCCGGGCGACTGCAGACTGACTTCGGTCATCAGTTGAACAGTGTTTCCTTCGACACATTGGTGCGGCTGGCTTCCGGTTAAAGCGGGCGGATGTTTAGGAGCGTGGTTTGGCGGGTAATGTTTCGGAGGATGCATGACTCGACCTTCGCCTCTCCTGAGCCCGTTAGGGAGTTGCAGCGATGAGAAAAGATCGTAATTGGATATGACGAAATTGGGGAGAAAAAGGGGGGTAAAATAGACTTCTACTTGAACATGATAAAAGTAAAGCCTTCAATCAGGGTCAAAGTCATGTCATTTCAATATTAGCTCGCTGACTAAACTCCACTCCATGATGAAGGACGTTTCTGATGAACTGGTCTCTGCTCCACTCCGTTGGTGGAGTTCATCAGAAACTTCCTTAGCCATGGAGGGGAGTTTAGTCAGCTAAACATTAGCTAGTACGGTGCACAAAACTTTTAGCCAGTATGCTGCATTGCTGTGGCTTCTGTCACTTGACATACTCCAATCTGAATGAACAGATAATACATAGTTAGATGAATACAAATAAGATTGTTGTCTTACCCCAAGAAGACAAACTTTTAACTCTCTCAACGTCATATCGATCTCCAAATTAATAGAACGTTTATGAACATTCCAACCACTTAACCGATTGCTAGCTAGCTAACGTTAGATGTTTAAGTTAGACAGATTTCTAGCAAATAACCTCTATTTTAATCAAATAACTATATGCAAATCCCATACAGATTGACGAGAAACAAAGAAAAATAAACTCCTTAACCTCTCAACGTTAAAAAATCACTGATATAATTTCTCATATTATGATTACTGTAGCTGGAAAGCTACAAAATACGGCGCATAGACACCATCTTGAACTACGGTCCAATGTCGTGTCATGTGACACTCCATGGATATTTTTTGTTTAGCAATGTATGAAGCCAACACGATTTCATTATTTTCGTTGCAATTATCCCAACGTAGATTTTCCTACATATTTAACTACATTATTGTTTACTTGATAAAAAAAACATGAAAAACAACATCAGGAAGTACTTTCAGGAAGTAGTTTTGTCAACGTTGAATGAAAGTCATAGAGATAGATAGGGGACTCATCTTTGTATCTGTGCCATTATAGCGTCTGTGACAGCGGTTGAGTTTTTAAACCCAGAGGCGCAACATCGCCAGATTTCTGGAATCACTTGCCAAACAGACCAAGCCGGGGTTTGGGGTTTGAGAAGTCTATGAGAGAAGTGAAAAATTATTCCTTATTTATTTTATTTGACCTTTATTTAACCAGGTAAGTCAGTTGAGAACAAGTTCTCATTTACAACTGCGACCTGGCCAAGATAAAGCAAAGCAGTGCAATAAAAACAACAACACAGAGTTACATATGGGGTAAAACAAAACATAAAGTCAAAAATACAACAGAAAATGTATTAGTTGTTCATTTTCTCGAAATCTTATGGCACAACATATATTTGAGCCAATGTCTTAAGTAGTTGAACATGTTATTACTCCAACCTTTGATTTGACGGCCTGCACATTCGCAGTTTGGCGTGAGACGACCGTTAGAACCGATGACGTGTTTCTACGCATGAGCTTGCCAATACCACCATGACATCACCTACAAGTGTGATTGGGGATTTCCATTGGAGAAGCAGTTTTAGCCTGTCTTCATAGGCTGCAGTCCAAATTCAAAGTCGACAGCCCTCGGGCCTAAATCCTCATCCCTTGAATTATGTTTTACATCGTCACATCCTTGGTGGAAATTCTTGGTGGAAATCTTGAAATTGAGCTTAAAAACAACCAACCTAAAGCTATTAATGTACCTAGCAAGCTAACCTAGCTAGCTAGCACTCCTGTCAGGTAGCTAGCTAGCTAGCTAGCTACAGTTACCCATAGATGGCTGGCTAGTTTTATAGTTTGATCATTTATTTTTTATTTATTTTTAAGAAGCTAGCTACGTTTTATAGGCTTCTCACTACGAGACTAAGCCAATTTGCCAATATTAAAATCAATGTCATCTACATATATTTTTTTAACAAGCTAGCGTCATAATTTTATCTCACATGCTGTGTTGATTAAATGTGACACTTTGCGGCCACCGGAGTATGACACGGGACTACAGTTTGCATTGAATTGTGGGTCATATCAACCCCACAAGTGATCAAAGTTCTTCACTCGCTCCCTTAAGCTAAATCGAGGGCAGAGGGGGAAACGTTAGTGAATTGGACCTCCACTTAAGATGGCAATCAAACTGCATCCGGTTTCGATGGGGATTACCCAAGGGAAAGTGGTTAGCGCGAGGGCTGCGGGGGTAAAAATCGTTTGTTTGGACTGCAGCTATACTGTACTGTCTTTGTTAAAATGGTGGAAGCCCTCAATGGCACTGCCCATGCTAAGATGGCCTTTTGGCCACTAGAGGCCTCTATCATTCTCTATGGTAACAGCCCAAATGGTAGATCACCGAGCAGATAATCAAGATGGCAGGTATGTGGGTAGCTAGCTATCGTAATAACATTTTTTCGAAACTTTAACGAAATCGTGTCTGTGAAAATACCGTTTAGGGTGTCTTTTATGAAAATTCGGCTACATTGACGCATAATTTCTACCTTTGTTGTGTGTTGTTTTCAAGCACTAAGGATAGCTTGCTACATGGGCAGCAAGCTGTGTTTTCAAGCGAAAGGGAAAGCTAGCTAGCAAGTTCTAGTATTTGTATCTGCTTGTTGTTGACAACACTAACACTGCACATGTTGTTTCTTGGTATGGGTTGTAGCTATAATGTGTTAGGTCTAGCTAATATGTAATGTTAGCTAAATATGTCATGTCGACTTGTTTTCAAGGTACTGTATCTGGCTAGCTAGCTAACTAGCTAGCTTGCTAAATTAGCCAGTTGATTTAGCTAGCTAGCTAGCCACTACGCCGATATCTTGGCATACCAAATCCAGCTCAAAACAAAGACATGTAGCTAGCAAGCTACATTGTGATTTGGCAACCGTAAATAACTTTACAGTAACGCGAATTAGCAACATAGCTTATGTTAGTTCGTTATTTGCATTGGCTGAAACAGTATAAACTAAATTGTTATGGGAAGCGTTTGTTTTGGAGTTTGGAGGAACAGTTCCTAATTCTGTTTTATTAACATTGGCAGCTGGCCACTGCACTTTTATGTGGTCTTACTTGTTACCACTGGATTAGGCTAGACGCCTGCTAGCCAGCAAATCCGACTCGCTTGTTTACAGCTGTACTAAAGTCAGACAGCATTCCTGTGTATATTGAAGGGGTTAGAGTAATCTCGCCCTTGCATTCGATTTGGAACCTGACTGCCTCCCAGGTGTGAGCCAGGTGCCCCGCTCTGTCCCACTGCGAAGTTGGCTCAAAACAAAAGTGACATTGTATTAAAAACAGTTAAATGTAATGGGAAATGTAATCTACGTAATCCCAAAAGTAATTATTTATCATGAGAGGGCCATTAACAATAACTAGTAATGATGCATATGCCAAGAAAGGTTAAAATCTCACCTTTTTTATAAAAATAGTTATAAATTGCTGAGGTGTAGTCACTTTTGAGGATATAAACTCAAGTACACAGTATACATATGATAAGCATATACAGTGGCTTGCGAAAGTATTCACCCCCCTTGGCATTTTTCCTATTTTGTTGCCTTACAACCTGGAAATAAAATGGATTTTGGGGGGGTTTGTATCATTTAATTTACACAACATGCCCATCACTTTGAAGATGCACATTTTGTTTATTGTGTATGTCAAAAATAAGTCAAAAAAACAGAACTTGTGCGTTCATAACTATTCAAATCTCTGGAAGACTGAAACAGGTTTCCCTCAAGAATTTCCCTGTATTTAGCGCCATCCATTATTTCTTCAAGTCTGACCAGTTTCCCAGTCCCTGACGATGGAAATGCTGCCACCACCATGCTTCACTGTGGGGATGGTGTTCTCGGGGTGATGAGGTGTTGAGTTTGCGCTAGACATAGCGTTTCCTTTGATGGCCAAAAAGCTCAATTTAAGTGTCATCTGACCAGAGTACCTTCTTACATATGTTTGGGGAGTCTTCCACATGCCTTTTGGTGAACACCAAACGTGTTTGCTTATTGTTTTCTTTAAGCAATGGCATTTTTCTGGCCACTCGTGGAGTGTACGGCTTAAAGTGGTCCTATGGACAGATACTCCAATCTCCGCTGTGGAGCTTTGCAGCTCCTTCAGGGTTATCTTTGGTCTCTTTGTTGCCTCTCTGATTAATGCCCTCCTTGCCTGGTCTGTGAGTTTTGGTGGGCGGCCCTCTCTTGGCAGGTTTGTTGTGGTGCCATATTCTTTAAATTTTTTAATAATGGATTTAATGGTGCTCCGTGGGATGTTCAAAGTTTCAGATATTTTTTTATAACCCAACCCTGATCTGTACTTCTCCACAACTTTGTCCCTGACCTGTTTGGAGAGCTCCTTGGTCTTCATGGTGCCGCTTGCTTGGTGGTGCCCCTTGCTTAGTGGTGTTTCAGACTCTGGGGCCTTTCAGAACAGGTGTATATCTAAGATCATGTGACACTTAGATTGCACACAGGTGGACTTTATTTAACTAATTCCGTGACTTCTGAAGGTAATTGGTTGCACCAGATCTTCTTTAGGAGCTTCATAGCAAAGGGGGTGAATACATATGCACTTTTCCTATATTTATTTTTTAGAAATGTTTGAAACAAGTAATTTTTTTTCATTTCACTTCACCAATTTGGACTATTTTGTGTTTGTCCATTACATATGAAATCAAAATAAAAATCCATTTAAATTACAGGTTGTAATGCAACAAAATAGGAAAAACGCCAAGGGGGATGAATACTTTTGCAAGGCACTGTATGAAACTATGAAATATTGTATGTATTTCCTATTCAACAAAACTGTATGAATAAGGCTTGAAATGACTTGTATGCTTTCTAAATATAGTATAATCAAATCATAAAATTACTAACTATAAGATTTCACCTTATAACTGTAAAATACATATTTGTGTGTTTAGTGTTAGAGAAATTGTGCATATTTTCTAAAGGTCTCTCTTAAACAAAACATCTGTCCCCATCACTGAATGTCTCACAGAGCTCTAGGTTGGCTTTCTGAACTCGTTAGGAACTCACCTTTTAATCTCGTATTAATATTGTCTGTTTATGAGAAACAGAACGTGTTTTTTGTTTAAAATCGATGAATTATGTTTATAAATCGAGCTATGAATGTGCTACAGTGAGGAAACCACTCTCCTGCTGCGCTACGATGTAAGGATTGCAGGCATGTGCTTTCTTGGTGGCTGTGACGTAGGGTTCAAGTGGTTTCAGATGTCACATCCTACGTCACACAGGCTCAGAGAATATACTACTGTGTCCGTGGGAACCAGGGCTTTCACTCAATGCAAGCCATATTGATCTACGGTGTCCACAGATCGATTTATAAGCGGAAATGTAGGTTGCAAACCGGTACCAGAACCACGCAGGTCCCCTAAACAGGGGATTTTTAAATTGTTTTTACATCTAAGAGGATTAATTAAGCATGTGTAGTAATTAGTAGGATTCTGTTTTTTTCCATGCAAAAGTGATTCCTTTTGATAAAAACGCTTTATCTACCTTCCCAATAAAAACTAGTTTGAAAATTCAAACATTTATTTTATGGGAAAGAGATGTTGTACAGTTGAAGTCGGAAGTTTACATACACCTTAGCCAAATACATTTACACTCAGTTTCTCACAATTCCTGACATTTAATCCTAGTAAAAATTCCCTGTTTTAGGTCATTTAGGATCACCACTTTATTTTAAGAATGTGAAATGTCAGAATAATAGTAGAGAGAATGATTTATTTCAGCTTTTATTTCTTTCATCACATTCCCAGTGGGTCAGAATTTTGCATACACTCAATTAGTATTTGGTAGCATTGCCTTTAAATTGTTTAACTTGGGTCAAACGTTTCACGTAGCCTTCCACAAGCTTCCCACAATAAGTTGGGTGAATTTTGGCCCATTCCACCTGACAGAGCTGGTGTAACTGAGTTAGGTTTGTAGGCCTCCTTGCTCGCACATGCTTTTTCCGTTCTGCCCACACATTTTCTATAGGATTAAGGTCAGAGATTTGTGATGGCCACTCCAATACCTTGACTTTGTTGTCCTTAAGCCATTTTGCCACTACTTTGGAAGTATGCTTGGGGTCATTGTCCATTTGGAAGACCCATTTGCGACCAAGCTTCCTGACTGATGTCTCGAGATGTTTCTTCAATATATCCACATAATTTTCCTTCCTCATGATGCCATCTATTTTGTGAAGTGCACCAGTCCCTCCTGCAGCAAAGCACCCCCACAGCATGATGCTGCCACCCCCGTGCTTCACGGTTGGGATGGTGTTCTTCGGCTTGCAAGTGTTCCCCTTTTTCCTCCAAACATAACGATGGTCATTATGGTCAAACAGTTCTATTTTTGTTTCATCAGACCAGAGGACGTTTCTCCAAAAAGTACGATCTTTGTCCCCATGTGCAGTTGCAAACCGTAGTCTGACTTTTTTATGGCGGTTTTGGAGCAGTGGCTTCTTCCTTGCTGAGCGGCCTTTCAGATTCTGTCGATATAGGAAATCTTCACAAGGTCCTTCGCTGTTGTTCTGGGATTGATTTGCACTTTTCGCACCAAAGTATGTTCATCTCTAGGAGACAGAACGTGTCTCCTTCCTGAGCGGTATAACGGCTGCGTGGTCCCATGGTGTTTATACTTGCGTACTATTGTTTGTACAGATGAACGTGGTACCTTCAGGCGTTTGGAAATTGCTCCCAAGGATGAACCAGACTTGTGCAGGTCTACAATTTTGTTTCTGAGGTCTTGGCTGATTTATTTTGTTTTTTCAATGATGTCAAGCAAAGAGGCACTGAGTTTGAAGGTAGGCCTTGAAATACATCCACAGGTACACCTGAAATTGACTCAAATTATGTCAATTTGCCTAACAGAAGCTTCTAAAGCCATGACATCATTTTCTGGAATTTTCCAAGCTGTTTAAAGGCACAGTCAACTTAGTGGATGTAAACTTCTGACCCACTGGAATTGTGATACAGTGAAAGATTATTTCACTTATAAGTCTGTAAACAATTGTTGGAAAATTATTTGTGTCGTGCACAAATATAGTTTGTTAACAAGACATTTGTGGAGTGGTTGAAAAACTAGTTTTAATGACTCCCACCTAAGTGTATGTAAACTTCCGACTTCCAACTGTAGTGTGTGTGTGTGTGTGTGTGTGTGTGTGTGTGTGTGTGTATGTATATATATATATATATATATATATATATATATATATATATATTTTTTTTTATGCCTTAAGGGGTCCTAGAATTCTAAATCAAATAGCTAAATATTCTTGGTATGACCATCATCTTATAACACATACTCAGTATGACATCAGAAATTACATAATAACCAACTGTTGTTGATTTTAATCTTATTTGTATTTAGACACAGCAGAGACGATGCACGATATGGCTTGGAAAACATACCTCAATCCAAGGATGAGAAATGCGTTGTACTCCGAATTGTCCCATTATCTCAACTGTTACAGAGAAGATTGAATGACTGCTAGTTTTTAGCTAGCTTTCCCCTTTTCTCTCCTACATTAAATAGTAACAGTTAATGTATTAGCTAATCCCCAGGTAGTGTTGTAGCTGAAGGTATGTTGATTACATGTTTGTAAAATCTGTACTCATCACCATTCCATTTTGCAGGTCTGTCTTTATATTTTGAAGATGGTCATGATGATTTGGATGACTGTGAGTATTCCCCCTCACCAATATGTTTCAAATACCATGTTGAATTATTGTGAAGTTCATGTAGAAATACTTACTGAGACACATACAATGCAGGCTTTTACTGACACCTTCCACAGTGTGGTGAGGGAAGCCTGTAGTTTCTGGTTGATCCACTTTGTCCGATCCACTTTGTCCACATGAAATGTAACGCCTTTACATTTTATCTACAGCGACTTACAGTAGCATTTATGGTTAAGTGCCTTGCTCAAAGGCACATCAACAGATTTGTTTTCTTCACATAGTCAGCTCGGGGATTCGAACCAGCGACCTTTCAGTTACTGGCCCAACGCTCTTAACCGCTAGACTACACCCTGACTTTGTGTTAGATCCCTCCCTCTGGGTTCAGGCAAGCTGTTATTAGCAATATCCATCTATCCATCTTGTCTATGGTGATGAAACCACATAGGCTACTCATTTTGTAACTGAAACAGGCAGTGCAATAGCTGTCACTTTTTCCAAATTTTGTTATGTTACAGCCTTATTCTAAAATTGATTGAATAGTTTCCCCCCCCCTCATCACACAATACCCCATAATGACAAAGCAAAAACAGTTTTTTTGAAAATTGTTCAAATTTATTAAAAATAAAAAACGGAAATATCACATTTACATAAGTATTCAGACCCTTTACTCAGTACTTTGTTGAAGCACCTTTGGCAGCGATTACAGCCTCGAGTCTTCTTGGGTATGACGGTACAAGCTTGGCACACCTGTATTTGGGGAGTTTCTCCCATTCTTCTCTGCAGATATAATGGCGCCGGAGGGGATGGCTGTCGTTTTACAGGCTCCTAACCAACTGTGCTATTTTGTTAGTGTTGTTTGTAACTTATTTTTTTACTTATTGTGTACATAATGTTGCTGCTACCGTCTCTTATGACCGAAAATAACTTCTGGACATCAGAACAGCGATTACTCACCTCGCACTGGACGAAGATTCTTTCTTTAACGAGTCCGACGCAAAGGATATACTGCTTTCTCCGGAACGGGCCCAAATCCCCGTCATCATTTGCATGAAGAAAAGCCAGAGAAATAGGGGGCGGAGGTCGGGCTGCCTTCTCAGAATCCGTAGTCGAGTGAGTAAACCTCCACTACCATCCGTTCTATTGGCCAACGTGCAATCATTGGAAAACAAAATGGATGATCTACGATCAAGAATATCCTACCAACAGGAGATAAAAAAATTTAATATCTTATGTTTCACTGAGTCGTGGCTGAACGACAACACGGATAATATAGAGCTGGCAGGATTTCCCATGCATCGGCAGGACAGAGAAGCTACGTCTGGCAAGACGAGGGGCGGGGGTGTGTGTCTATTTGTCAATAACAGCTGGTGTGTGATGTCTAATATTAAAGAAGTGTCAAGGTATTGCTCGCCTGAGGTAGAGTACCTCATGATAAGCTGTAGACCACACTGTCTACCAAGAGAGTTCTCATCTATATTATTCGTAGCCGTCTTTTTACCACCACAAACCGATGCTGGTTCTAAGACCGCACTCAATGAGCTGTATAAGGCCATAAGAAAATGCTCATCCAGAAGCGGCACTCCTAGTGGCCGGGGACTTTAATGCAGGCAAACTTAAATCAGTTTTACCTAATTTCTACCAGCATGTCACGTGCAACCAGAGGAAAAAAAACTCTAGACCACCTTTACTCCACACACAGAGACACATACAAAGCTCTCCCTCGCCCTCCATTTGGCAAATCTGACCATATTTCTATCCTCCTGATTCCTGCTTACAAGCAAAAACTAAAGCAGAAAGTACCAGTGACTCGCTCAATATGGAAGTGGTCAGATGACACGGATGCTACGCTACAGGACTGTTTTGCTAGCACAGACTGGAATATGTTATGGGATTCATCCAATGGCATTGAGGAGTATACCACCTTAGTCATCGGCTTCATCAATAAGTGCATCGACGACGTCGTCCCAACAGTGACTGTACGTACATATCCCAACCAGAAGCAATGGACCCAACCAGAAGCAATGGATTACAGGTAACATCCTCATCGACCTAAAGGCTAGAGCTGCCGCTTTCAAGGAGCGGGACACTAATCCGGACGCTTATAAGAAATCCCGCTACGCCCTCAGACGAACCATCAAACAGGCAAAGTGTCAATACAGGATTAAAGATTGAATCCTACTACACCGGCTCTGACGCTCGTCGGATGTGGCAGGGCTTGAAAACTATTACGGACTACAAAGGGAAACCCAGCCGCGAGCTGCCCAGTGACACTGAAGCATGCATGAGAGCACTAGCTGTTCCAGAAGACTGTGTGATCACGCTCTCGGTAGCCGATGTGAGCAAGACCTTTATAACAGATCAACATTCACAAAGCCGCAGGGCCAGACAGATTACCAGGACGTGTACTCAAAGCATGCGCGGACCCTGCACCCAGGGAAGCGAAGGTAACCTGCCTAAATGATTACCGCCCTGTAGCACTCACGTCGGTAGCCATGAAGTGCTTTGAAAGGCTGGTCATGGTTCACATCAACAGCAGCATCCCGGATACCCTAGACACACTCCAATTCGCATATCGCCCCAACAGATCCACAGATGATGCAATCTCACTCGCACTCCACACTGCCCTGTTGCTGTTCATTGACTACAGCTCAGCGTTCAACACCATAGTGCCCACAAAGCTCATCACTAAGCTAAGGACCCTGGGACTAAACACCTCCCTCTGCAACTGGATCCTGGACATCCTGACGGGCCGCCCCCAGGTGGTGAGGGTAGGTAACAACACGTCTACCACGCTGATCCTCAACACTGGGGCCCCTCGGGTGCGTGCTCAGTCCCCTCCTGTACTCCCTGTTCACCCACGACTGCGTGGCCAAACACGACTCCAATACCATCATTAAGTTTGCTGACGACACAACAGTAGTAGGCCTGATCACCCACAACGATGAGACAGCCTATAGGGAGGAGGTCAGAGACCTGGCAGTGTGGCCAGGACAAAAACCTCTCCCTCAATGTGAACAAGACAAAGGAGCTGATCGTGGACTACAGGAAAAGGCGGGCCGAACAGGCCCCCATTGACATCGACGGGGCTGTAGTGGAGCGGGTCGAGGGTTTCAAGTTCCTTGGTGTCCACATCACCAACAAACTATCATGGTCCAAATTCACCAAGACATTCGTGAAGAGGGCACGACAACACCTTTTCCCCCTCAGGAGATGGGTCCCCAGATCTTCAAAAAGTTATAGAGCTGCACCATCGTGAGCATCCTGACCGGTTGCATCACCGCCTGGTGTGGCAACTGCTCGGCATCTGACCGTAAGGCGCTACAGAGGGTAACGCGTACGGCCCAGTACATCACTGGGGCCAAGCTTCCTGCCACCCAGGACCTATATACTAGGCAGTGTCAGAGGAAAGCCCAAAAAAATTGAGCAAAAGGCTCCTTAACAGCTTCTACCCCCAAGCCATAAGACTGCTGAACAATTTATCAACTGGCCACCCGGACTATTTACATTGGACCCCCCATTTGTTTTTACGCTGCTGCCACCCGCTGTCTATTATCTATGCATAGTCACTTTACCCTTACCTACGTAAACATATTACCTCGACTAACCTGTACCCCTGCACATTGACTCTGTACTGGTACCCCCTGTATATAGCCTCGTTATTGTTATTTTATTATGTTACTTTTTATTCTTTTTTACTTTAGTTTATTTGGTAAATATTATCTTAACTCTTTCTTGAACTGCATTGTTGTTTAATGGCTTGTAATTAAGCATTTCATGGTAAGGTCTACACCGGTTGTATTCGGCGCATGTGACAAATAAAGTTTGATTTGATTTGAGATCCTCTCGAGCTCTGTCAGGTTGGATGGGGAGTGTCGCTGTACAGCTATTTTCAGGTCTCTCCGGAGATGTTCGAACAGGTTCAAGTCCGGGCTCTGGCTGGGCCACTAAAGGACATTCAGGTCCCGAAGCTACTCCTGCATTGTATTGGCTGTGTGCTTAGGGTCATTGTCCTGTTGGAAGGTGAACCTTCTCACCAGTCTGAGGTTGAGCGCTCTGGAATAGGTTTTCATCAAGGATCTCTCTGTACTTTGCTCCGTTCATCTTTCCCTCGATCCTGACTAGTCTCCCAGTCCCTGCCGCTGAAAAACATCCCCACAGCATGATGCTGCCACCACCATGCTTCACCGTGAGGATGGTGCCAGGTTTCCTCCAGACGTGACGCTTTGCATTCAGGCCAAAGAGTTCAATCTTGGTTTCATTAGACCAGAGAATCTTGTTTCTCATGGTCTGAGAGTCCTTTAGGTGCCTTTTGGCAAACTCCAAGCGGGCTGTCATGTGCCTTTTTACTGAGGAGTGTCTTCCATCTGGCCACTATACTATAAAGGCCTGATTGGTGGAGTGCTGCAGAGATGGTTGTCCTTTTGGAAGGTTCTCCCATCCCAACAGAGGAACTCTGGAGCTCTGTCAGAGTGACCATCGGGTTGTTGGTTACCTCCCTTACCAAGGCCCTTCTCCCCCTGATTGCTCAGTTTGGCCGGGTGGCCAGCTCTAGGAAGAGTCTTGGTGGTTCCAAACTTCTTCCATTTAAGAATGATGGAGGCCACTGTGTTCTTGGGGACCTTCAATGCTGCAGAAATGTTTTGGTACCCTTCCCCAGATCTGTGCCTCGACACAATCCTGTCTCAGAGCTCTACGCACAATTCATTTGACCTCATGGCTTGGTTTTTGCTCTGATATGCACTGTGAAATGTGGGACCTTATATATGCAGGTGTGTGCCTTTCCAAATCATGTCCAATCAATTGAATTTACCACAGGTGGACTCCAATCAAGTTGTAGAAACATCTCAAGGATGATCAATGGAAACAGGATTCACCTGAGCTCAATTTCGAGTCTCATATCAAAGGGTCTGAATACTAATGTAAATAAGGTTTTTCTGTTTTTAAAAATAAATACATTTGCAAACATTTCTAAAAACCTGTTTTCAGTTTGCTATTATGGGGGTGTTGTGTGTAGATGAATGAGGATAAAAAAAAAATGTAATCAATTTTAGAATAAGGCTGTAACGTAACAAAATGTGGAAAAAGTAAAGGGGTCTGAATACCTTCAGAATGCACTGTATATTGAGGTTAAATGTGGTGTCTTACTACTTGCGCCAGGATCACCCCAAAGCGTACTGATATCAATATAATAATTCTAACACAGCCTATTCTGATAGCAGTGGTTCCTTGTCCAGATGAAAGCGCTTACTCACCTAGTCTCCACACTCACTCACTTCATCGTGAACAAACATGTTTGTAAAGTTGTGATTTTTCCCTCCCTTATAGTTGGGTTTGATGACTATGGATCGGAGTGCGACGGGATTCGGATCACAGCTTTTCTGGATGCAGGGCAGGACAATCTCACCCCCCTGGGGAGACTAGAGAAATACGCCTTCAGCGAAAATGTCTTCAACAGGTAGGAACTAAAATGATGACGCACTTAGATACACGCCACAGGGAAGCAATAGCAAAAGTTTAGATATAATGTGATGTTCATGATGACTGGCATTTGTTTTTGCAATGTTGGACCACAATACACAGTGTTGATTGAAAAGTTCTGGTTCTCTGTGTTCCTGTGAGTTCACCCAACCTGGGCTCATGCCATGGCATGGCTGGAATATAACAAATTATGTCAGGCATCAGTGAATGGGCTGAGTGAAGGCTGGGCATTCCATACTGCCAGGTCTTTCACCCTGTGCTTCAAGACATGAACTCACGAGGTGCCACGCTTGTTATGACGTGCCTGGTTTGACCTAAGTGTTTATGATGTGGTTTCTTCTTGCTTTCTGCCAAATCAAAGATAAAAGCCTGCCTGATGCCCTGTGGTTTTTAAAGGCCTTAGCGTGTGCTTTGGCATAGCTTGTGCAAATCACCTCTACAAACACCCCATCAACACCCCTCCATTGCCCCCAATTGAACTAAACTCATGGAAAGGAAGTTTTCATGCTCTGCTTGTTGAGTTCAAGTCCTCATTGGGGTGATTTGTAAGTGCATGTGTGTGATGTTCTCGTCAGCTATGGGCCTGCTGCGCTGTGTTGTGCCACTTGGGCTAGATGCTGGCCCAGGCACTAACTTGGGGCTTGTGTTGCTTTCTAGGCAGATCGTGGCACGCGGGTTGCTTGATGTGCTTCGAGAGTTCAGTGACAATGAGAATGACTTTATCAGTGTCATGGAGACAGTTGCCCGAATGTCTGAAGATGGAGGTAGATGTTTTATTAAATGTATATTATTTGACAATTCTGTCATGTGTTTGTGAGGTTGGGATCCATTCCATTCTAATTGCTGTCACTTGAATTGGACATGGAAGGTTGGCGATCCATTGGAGTGCAATTTAATCCCTGAATTGACTGACTTTTACATGCAATTGACCCCAAACCCCAAATGAAAATCTATTGTATTGTTAGAACCTTTTTGTATGCGTGTTTGTGACCATCTCCCTATGTGTGTGTCTGTGTCATCGTTGTGTGTGTCCTCAGAGCCAACCGTGCGCGCCGAGCTGATGGAGCAGGTGCCCAACATCGCCATGTTCCTACACGAGAGCCAGCCCAACTTCCCAGCAGCCTTCTCCAGATACCTGGTGCCCATCGTGGTGCGCTATCTCACAGACCCCAATAACCAGGTAGGAACATATGGGACTCCAAAATGGACCACAGCAAAACCGTGACATTATCTTAAGCAACTGTGACTACTGACACCCTTTGGCTGTCATTTGTGCATATGAATTGTAAATGGTGATTTATTATTGGAAATTCAACAAGCTCGTAATACATTAAACAAATTCCAGGAAAAAAGGCTACCATAGTGAACTGAACAGAATATGTGCGGCGCACAATAATCAGTGTGTATTTCCAGGCTAAGTAAAGTATGTCCAGGCTAAGTAAATTATTTCCAGGCTAAGTAAAGTATTTCCAGGCTAAGTGAAGTATTTCCAGGCTAAGTAAAGTATTTCCAGGCTAAGTAAAGTATTTCCAGGGTAAGTGAAGTATTTCCAGGCTAAGTAAAGTATTTCCAGGCTAAGTGAAGTATTTCCAGGCTAAGTAAAGTATTTCCAGGCTAAGTAAAGTATTTCCAGGCTAAGTAAAGTATTTCCAGGCTAAGTGAAGTATTTCCAGGCTAAGTGAAGTATTTCCAGGCTAAGTGAAGTATTTCCAGGCTAAGTAAAGTATTTCCAGGCTAAGTAAAGTATTTCCAGGCTAAGTGAAGTATTTCCAGGCTAAGTGAAGTATTTCCAGGCTAAGTAAAGTATTTCCAGGCTAAGGAAAGTATTTCCAGGCTAAGTGAAGTATTTCCAGGCTAAGTAAAGTATTTCCAGGCTAAGGAAAGTATTTCCAGGCTAAGTGAAGTATTTCCAGGCTAAGGAAAGTATTTCCAGGCTAAGTAAACACTATAGTGTGAGGTAAAGCGGTCAGTACTGACAGAGATGGTATTTTTTCCCCAGGTAAGGAAGACCAGTCAGGCGGCCCTGCTGGTGCTATTAGAGCAGGGTCTCATCTGCAAGGGCGACATGGAGACCAAAGTGTGTCCTGTTCTACTGGACCTCACCGAGCCCAGCAGCGACGACGACTACAAGATAGAGGCCGTCGCAGTAAGATTACTTTGGCTTTGGGTTTATTGATGATTCAAGCTCACATTTTTTATTCAGATCACAGCAACTGAAGAAATGCAGAACTTGTCAAACGCACTCAAACATTTTTCAGAACAACTTATCTTGCCCGTATCTGTTGATCTTTGTTTTATGTTCTGTATATGTCTTTATGTTCTATATAGGTCCTGTATGTCATATGGAACATACAGACATATACAGTATAGAACATAAAGGAAATACAGGACGTAGACACAAAGATGCAAGAGTAGTGGTTCTGAGGCATTATACCAAAAACACGTCAGACAAAGATGATATCGGCTAAGACTGATCCCTGGGTGGGAAGAATGAAGATGGTTGTTAGTGGACCCTAGCCACAATATTCAAGTCAATATCAGATGCAGCTTCAGAGGAATTGTCAGCGGCTAGACAAGTCCGCATTAATCCCTGCTCACTACCAGTACTGTGCTATATAAATGGGGTTTATTTTCGTAACCTCGACGATGCTTTCTCTAATACGGTTAGCTGTGGAACGGTAAGGCTGTGTGGAACGGTAAGGCTGTGTGGAACGGTAAGGCTGTGTGGAACGGTAAGGCTGTGTGGAACGGTAAGCCTGTGTGGAACGGTAAGCCTGTGTGGAACGGTAAGGCTGTGTGGAACGGTAAGCCTGTGTGGAACGGTAAGGCTGTGTGGAACGGTAAGCCTGTGTGGAACGGTAAGCCTGTGTGGAACGGTAAGGCTGTGTGGAACGGTAAGGCTGTGTGGAACGGTAAGGCTGTGTGGAACGGTAAGGCTGTGTGGAACGGTAAGGCTGTGTGGAACGGTAAGGCTGTGTGGAACGGTAAGGCTGTGTGGAACGGTAAGGCTGTGTGGAACGGTAAGGCTGTGTGGAACGGTAAGGCTGTGTGGAACGGTAAGGCTGTGTGGAACGGTAAGGCTGTGTGGAACGGTAAGGCTGTGTGGAACGGTAAGGCTGTGTGGAACGGTAAGGCTGTGTGGAACGGTAAGGCTGTGTGGAACGGTAAGGCTGTGTGGAACGGTAAGCCTGTGTGGAACGGTAAGCCTGTGTGGAACGGTAAGGCTGTGTGGAACGTTAAGCCTGTGTGGAACGGTAAGGCTGTGTGGAACGGTAAGGCTGTGTGGAACGGTAAGGCTGTGTGGAACGGTAAGGCTGTGTGGAACGGTAAGGCTGTGTGGAACGGTAAGGCTGTGTGGAACGGTAAGGCTGTGTGGAACGGTAAGGCTGTGTGGAACGGTAAGGCTGTGTGGAACGGTAAGGCTGTGTGGAACGGTAAGGCTGTGTGGAACGGTAAGGCTGTGTGGAACGGTAAGGCTGTGTGGAACGGTAGGCTGTGTGGAACGGTAAGGCTGTGTGGAACGGTAAGGCTGTGTGGAACGGTAAGGCTGTGTGGAACGGTAAGGCTGTGTGGAACGGTAAGGCTGTGTGGAACGGTAAGGCTGTGTGGAACGGTAAGGCTGTGTGGAACGGTAAGGCTGTGTGGAACGGTAAGGCTGTGTGGAACGGTAAGGCTGTGTGGAACGGTAAGGCTGTGTGGAACGGTAAGGCTGTTTGGAACGGTAAGGCTGTGTGGAACGGTAAGGCTGTGTGGAACGGTAAGGCTGTGTGGAACGGTAAGGCTGTGTGGAACGGTAAGGCTGTGTGGAACGGTAAGGCTGTGTGGAACGGTAAGCCTGTGTGGAACGGTAAGGCTGTGTGGAACGGTAAGGCTGTGTGGAACGGTAAGGCTGTGTGGAACGGTAAGGCTGTGTGGAACGGTAAGGCTGTGTGGAACGGTAAGGCTGTGTGGAACGGTAAGCCTGTGTGGAACGGTAAGCCTGTGTGGAACGGTAAGGCTGTGTGGAACGGTAAGGCTGTGTGGAACGGTAAGGCTGTGTGGAACGGTAAGGCTGTGTGGAACGGTAAGGCTGAATCCTCCACAAAGTCCAATAAGTGCTGTTTGAGAACCAAGCACTGTGCTTGGATCCACGTGGAGGTGCAGGGTGCACCTAGACACTGATCTTGGGTCAGTTTTAGTATTTTGCCCCAGCAAATAATTTCCAGATTGGGGGGGAGGGGAAGCTTATCCCAGATCTGTACCCTGGAGCCCCTGTGGATTCCATTAGAGTAGCATTGATTGCGATGCCCTCTCCTCTCTCCCTGCTCTGTAGATCATGTGTAAGCTGGTAACCATGCTGAGCAAAGACACAGTGGAGCAGCTGCTGCAGCGCTTCTGTGAGCTGTGCAGCGACGCCAGGCTATTCCAAGTCCGCAAGGTAAACGCACACGCTTCTCCGGATCCAACTAGAGCACAGTTTTGACAATAAACATTACACACTGTTTATGGTAGTCGCTCAAGGAGTGTGTTTTCACGTCTTGAATCTTCCAAAATGTTCACAAACTGAATGAATGCAGTTGCTGAAGGAGTGTGTTTTGTGATTCAGTATGAAGGCGTAAACTGTCGTTGTTTTCTGTTTGGAATTGTAATCCCCTCTGGAACCTGGTACCAGTTGGGGAAGGGGTATTTATTTGAACCCCTGGAGATATTCCGGAGCTTGTAATGACTGTAATGCGCCTTGGTGTGTCCCAATGTTGCCCCTTAATACTGTTGGTTCTGAATAATACGTCTGTAAGGCCGACATGGATAAACAGTATGTTTTTTTTCCAGCCGTACCAGTGAGGAAAAGCTGCATGAACAAACTATTTTTAACAACAGGTTTTTGACACTGTTTTCCTTCAGGTGTGTGCAGCCAATTTCGGAGAGTTCTGTTCCATTGTGGGCCGGGATGCCACAGAGAAACTACTGGTGAGAATGTGGCATTATTTCATCCTCACACTCTCAAAGATACTGTGTATATACAGTACCAGTCAAAAGTTTGGACACACCTACTCATTCCAGGGTTTTTCTTAATTTTTTACTATTTTCTACATTGTAGAATAATAGTGAAGAAACCAAAACTATGAAATAACACATGCAATCATGTAGTAACCAAAAAAGTGTTTTTTTATATTTGAGATTCTTCAAAGTAGCCACGCTTTGCCTTGATGACAGCTTTGCACACTCTTGGCATTCTCTCAACCAGCTTCATGAGGTAGTCACCTGGAATGGATTTAAATTAACAGGTGTGCCTTGTTAAAAGTTAATTTGTGGAATTTCTTTCCTTCTTAATGCGTTTGAGCCAATCAGTTGTGTTGTGACAAGGTAGGGGTGGTATACAGAAGATAGCCCTATTTGGTAAAAGACCAAGTCCATATTATGGCAAGAACAGCTCAAATGACAGTCCATCATTACTTTAAGACATGAAGGTCAGTCAATACGGAACATTTCAAGAACTTTTAAAGTTTCTTCAAGTGCAGTCACAAAAACCATCAAGCGCAACTGGCTCTCATGAGGATTGCCACAGGCAAGGAAGACCCAGAGTTACCTCTGCTGCGGAGGATAAGTTCACTAGAGTTACCAGCCTCAGAAATTGCAGCCCATCTGGTTTGCGCTTAGTGGGACTATAATTTGTTTTTCAACAGGACAATGACCCAAAACACACCTCCAGGCTGTGTAAGGGCTATTTGACCAATAAGGAGAGTGATGGTGCTGCATCACGTGACCTGTTTTCCACAATCACCAGACCTCAACCCAATTGAGATGGTTTGGGATGAGTCGGACCGCAGAGTGAAGGAAAAGCAGCCAACAAGTGCTCAGCATATGTGGGAACTCCTTCAAGACTGTTGGAAAAGCATTCATCATGAAGCTGGTTGAGAGAATACCAAGAGTGTGCAAAGCTGTCATCAAGGCAAAGGGTGGCTACTTTGAAGAATATCAAATATAACATATATTTTGATTTGTTAAACACTTTTTTGGTTACTACATGATTCCATGTGTTATTTCATAGTTTTGATGTCTTCATTAATATTCTACAATGTAGAAAATAGTAAAAATAAAGAAAACCCTTGAATGAGTAGGTGTGTCCAAACTTTTGACTGGTACTGTATATCTCACTAGGTCAGGATATTTAAGCCTCCATATATCCACTAGTTCTAATATATCCATGATATTCGTGATTTCCTTAAGTGCAACCTACCTGAATTTGTCTCATAAGAAATGATTGTTTTCATTGGAAAATGTTTTGCTACAGTTTGCTACAATCTCCAGTAATGAATACATGGTAATGATTGTCTTCTGTCACTGCCCAGATGTCCAAGTTCTTTGACCTATGCTCTGATAGCCTTTGGGGCATCCGAAAGGCGTGCGCCGACTGCTTCATGATCGTCTCCAACTCTACCTCCCCCGAGGTGCGACGCACTAAACTGTCCCCCCTCTTCAGTAGCCTCATCAGTGACCAGTCTCGCTGGGTAAGAGCCAGCGCCAGACGCGTGCGCACACACACACACACACACACACACACACACACACACACACACACACACACTGTATAAACACCATTCTATTCTGGTCATGTTTGTGTGAGACACATTTTCCGTGTGAATGACCATGAATTACAATAACAGTGATCATAGACTGACGGTGAACATCATAGAGATATATTATTGTGTGTGTGTGTGTTCCTACATTGTTGTATTTAATGATGTGGTCAACATGCTCTGTTGACCCTCCAGGTGCGCCAGGCTGCCTTCCAGTCTCTGGGACGCTTCATCTCCACCTTTGCCAACCCCTCCAGCACGGGCCTCTACTTCAAAGAGGACGGCACGCTGCTGGAGGTCCCCAGGTGTCCCTCTGACAGGTTAGGACACAAACACAAACCGGCACGCAAAACACACACACATTGTCACCGCTCCACTCTGGGTCCAAAAACACTATTCGAAATGTACCATACTAGTAAAATGGACCAATAGCCGTTCTTGTTTTCATTTTTGAATTTAGAGTTTTGTGTGTTGTGATTTTTTTAACACGCTGGGCCTCGACGGACCCCCCCCCTTCCAGCCAATGAGCAGTCACTCTGACTGCAACATTCTGACAGTACATTTTACATTTACATTTTAGTCATTTAGCAGACGCTCTTATCCAGAGCGACTTACAGTTAGTGCATACATAATTTTTTTTCATACCCCCTGTGGGAATCGAACCCATAACCCTGACGTTGCAAACGCCATGCTCTATCAACTGAGCTACATCCCTGCCGGCCATTCCCTCCCCTACCCTGGACGACGCTGGGCCAATTGCACGCCGCCCCATTACAGTGTAATTAATCCATTTCATACAGTATATGCTATCGCAAAAATAAACATTTGGTTGTGTTTATGAAGGCCTTGGGTAACATTAGAATACATTTTGTATTTTATTTCAAGTAACACAATAGCATTTTCATTATATGTAAAAACAAAAAAATACAAATTCAAGTGTTCAATAAATGTTTTTCATGGAATGCCTTTGTTACAACTATGAAACAGAAAGCATACTTGGAACACGGTAACAGCTTCTTTTTATAACGATTTTCTTTATTTTTTAAATACCCCAACCACCAAGACTCGGTCAAATGATGAAAACATCAGTAGCCTAAACATCATTATAAGCGCCAAGTGGCCTTGATAAATAGTGAATCTCAGCAGAAAAGCAATAACAGCATTATAATGAATGTAGGTGTCGATATGACAGCAGTCAAAAATAGTCAGTTATTGTCAGCTTGTGTGCGTGTTCATGCGATGGCATCAGTTGGATTTCATTTAGCTGTTGTCCCTTGTTCTAATAGTTGACACCATTTTCATAACTTTCACTTGCTTGAGACACTTTGACATAACTTTGTTTGGCTGTAGTGTGTAATAGTCTCCAGTGTAGTGTGTAATAGTCTCCAGTGTAGTGTGTAATAGTCTCCAGTGTAGTGTGTAATAGTCTCCAGTGTAGTGTGTAATAGTCTCCAGTGTAGTGTGCAATAGTCTCCAGTGTAGTGTGTAATAGTCTCCAGTTTAGTGTGTAATAGTCTCCAGTGTAGTGTGTAATAGTCTCCAGTGTAATAGTCTCCAGTGTAGTGTGTAATAGTCTCCAGTGTAGTGTGCAATAGTCTCCAGTGTAGTGTGCAATAGTCTCCAGTGTAGTGTGTAATAGTCTCCAGTGTAGTGTGTAATAGTCTCCAGTGTAATAGTCTCCAGTGTAGTGTGTAATAGTCTCCAGTGTAGTGTGTAATAGTCTCCAGTGTAGTGTAATAGTCTCCAGTGTAGTGTAATAGTCTCCAGTTCAGTGTGTAATAGTCTCCAGTGTAGTGTGTAATAGTCTCCAGTGCAGTGTGTAATAGTCTCCAGTTTAGTGTGTAATAGTCTCCAGTGTAGTGTGTAATAGTCTCCAGTGTAATAGTCTCCAGTGTAGTGTGTAATAGTCTCCAGTGTAGTGTGTAATAGTCTCCAGTGTAGTGTGTAATAGTCTCCAGTGTAGTGTGTAATAGTCTCCAGTGTAGTGTAATAGTCTCCAGTGTAGTGTAATAGTCTCCAGTTCAGTGTGTAATAGTCTCCAGTGTAGTGTGTAATAGTCTCCAGTGCAGTGTGTAATAGTCTCCAGTTTAGTGTGTAATAGTCTCCAGTGTAGTGTGTAATAGTCTCCAGTGTAGTGTGTAATAGTCTCCAGTGTAGTGTGTAATAGTCTCCAGTGTAGTGTGTAATAGTCTCCAGTGTAGTGTGCAATAGTCTCCAGTGTAGTGTGTAATAGTCTCCAGTGTAGTATGTAATAGTCTCCAGTGTAGTGTGTAATAGTCTCCAGTGTAGTGTGTAATAGTATCCAGTGTAGTGTGTAATAGTCTCCAGTGTAGTGTGTAATAGTCTCCAGTGTAGTGTGTGATAGTCTCCAGTGTAGTGTGTGATAGTCTCCAGTGTAGTGTGTAATAGTCTCCAGTGTAGTGTGTAATAGTCTCCAGTGTAGTGTGTGATAGTCTCCAGTGTAGTGTGTAATAGTCTCCAGTGTAGTGTGCAATAGTCTCCAGTGTAGTGTGCAATAGTCTCCAGTGTAGTGTGTAATAGTCTCCAGTGTAGTGTGTAATAGTCTCCAGTGTAGTGTGCAATAGTCTCCAGTGTAGTGTGTAATAGTCTCCAGTGTAGTGTGTAATAGTCTCCAGTGTAGTGTGTAATAGTCTCCAGTGCAGTGTGTAATAGTCTCCAGTTCTCTTTATTGTGTTCCGGTCATCTTGTCATTCTTCATCACCGTTGTGGAGTTCAATGGCTGTGCAGGTGCCTTATTTTGCGCAGAGGGAGGGAGCTCCTGTCTCACTTTGTTCATGGTGCCGGCATTACTTGTTTTCTTTGCAAGCAATACAATAGAATGGCCCGCGCTGTTCTTCATTCACAATTGATGATTACATAATTATGCATCGTTCGCTTCCCCTCGTTCATCAACTCACCAATTCTCCCCCCTTTTCCCCATCATACTTTACTTAATTTATTTCATCTGTTGTTATATTTGTGAAATTAGTGTCGGTATATTTTCGGTTCAATTTTGAGGCAATTATCGGGGTGATTATCAGCTGGGCACTTTCAACTGTTGGGAGAAGGAGTGGAGCAGGCCCTACTGTTGGGAGAAGGAGTGGAGCAGGCCCTACTGTTGGGAGAAGGAGTGGAGCAGGGAGGGAAAACCATTCAAATAATGACATGCCCTCCTAAAACTCCAGTTCTGTTTGTGATATTAAGATTCTAACACCGACAGTGTGTTACAGTGAGGGAAAAAAGTATTTGATCCCCTGCTGATTTTGTACGTTTGCCCTCTGACAAAGAAATGATCAGTCTATAATTTTAATGGTAGGTTTATTTGAACAGTGAGAGACAGAATAACAACAAAAAAATCCAGAAAAACTAATGTCAAAAATGTTATAAATTGATTTGCATTTTAATGAGGGAAATAAGTATTTGACCCCTCTGCAAAACATGACTTAGTACTTGGTGGCAAAACCCTTGTTGGCAATCACAGAGGTCAGACGTTTCTTGTAGTTGGTCACCAGGTTTGCACACATCTCAGGAGGGATTTTGTTCCACTCCTCTTTGCAGATCTTCTCCAAGTCATTAAGGTTTCGAGGCTGACGTTTGGCAACTCGAACCTTCAGCTCCCTCCACAGATTTTCTATGGGATTAAGGTCTGGAGACTGGCTAGGCCACTCCAGGACCTTAATGTGCTTCTTCTTGAGCCACTCCTTTGTTGCCTTGGCCATGTGTTTTGGGTCATTGTCATGCTGGAATACTGTTATGTGAATTATTTAACAAACTATTTTAGTGTCTCTGTGCGTCTCCCAAAAGGTTGTAAGTCTTTTGGGATTTAAGTAACGGCCAGAGTCCCGGTCTGCATAGTCAGAGATATTTATTCATTGAGAATTCTGCCATCACAATTTCAGAGTCCATCTTTTATACTCATACGTCATACAAAAATAAATCCCTCCCCTCTGTAGGCGGGCTGTAGTTTTCCACTCTAAAACTGCTCTACTGACCTTCAGTTCACACACACACACATATACACACATGCATACACACATACATACACACACACACACATATCCTACTCCCTGCATTACTCAGTTATTGCCGTTCTCACAATATTCTGCACCATGTTTTCATAACAGTTTCTCCCCTCCCTAAATTGGGAGGCCTCTTTATCTTAGTTTCTCAGTTGTCTTTGTTGTCTGGCCTAACTCTTACTCACATTGCTAAATAGTGGCTCAATGCCATAGCCTTTACTGGTCCTACACTCACACATTTCTAACACATTATACACAGTTTCAGGGTGTAATAATTAGTCATTAATAATTAATCTATCAAATACCCATCCACGACCCATTTTCAATGCCCTGGCTGAGGGAAGAAGGTTCTCACCCAAGATTTGACGGTACATGGCCCCGTCCATCGTCCCTTTGATGCGGTGAAGTTGTCCTGTCCCCTTAGCAGGAAAAACACCCCCAAAGCATAATGTTTCCACCTCCATGTTTGACGGTGGGGATGGTGTTCATAGGCAGCATTCCTCCTCCTCCAAACACGGCGAGTTGAGTTGATGCCAAAGAGCTCGATTTTGGTCTCATCTGACCACAACACTTTCACCCAGTTCTCCTCTGAATCATTCAGATGTTCATTGGCAAACTTCAGACGGGCATGTATATGTGCTGTCTTGAGCAGGGGGACCTTGCGGGCGCTGCAGGATTTCAGTCCTTCACGGCGTAGTGTGTTACCAATTGTTTTCTTGGTGACTATGGTCCCAGCTCCCTTGAGATCATTGAGAAGATCATCCCGTGTAGTTCTGGGCTGATTCCTCACCGTTCTCATGATCATTGCAACTCCACGAGGTGAGATCTTGCATGGAGCCCCAGGCCGAGGGAGATTGACAGTTCTTTTGTGTTTCTTCCATTTGCGAATAATTGCACCAACTGTTGTCACCTTCTCACCAAGCTGCTTGGCGATAGTCTTGTAGCCCATTCCAGCCTTGTGTAGGTCTACAATCTTGTCCCTGACATCCTTGGAGAGCTCTTTGGTCTTGGCCATGGTGGAGAGTTTGGAATCTGATTGATTGATTGCTTCTGTGGACAGGTGTCTTTTATACACGTAACAAACTGAGATTAGGAGCACTCCCTTTAAGAGTGTGCTCCTAATCTCAGCTCGTTACCTGTATAAAAGACACCTGGGAGCCAGAAATCTTTCTGATTGAGAGGGGGTCAAATACTTATTTCCCTCATTAAAATGCAAATCAATTTATAACATTTTTGACATGCGTTTTTCTGGATTTTGTTGTTGTTAGTCTGTCTCTCACTGTTCAAATAAACCTACCATTAAAATTATAGACTGATCATTTCTTTGTCAGTGGGCAAACGTACAAAATCAGCAGGGGATCAAATACTTTTTTCCCTCACTGTATATAGACATATTTAGTAAAAATGAAGGACAGAGGGGCGCATGACTTAAAAAAATTACAGAGTAATAAATAAATAAAATTCACAAGCAGTCAAAATGACTGATTTAGCGGTTCTAGTGATAAATGCGTTTGAATTAAAGTTGTGTTCAGATTTTTTTAAATGCGTTTGAAATAATGTTGATATACTTTAAGCGGGACACAAGGGGGCTCTCTGATATTTGTTGGCTCTCTGTTGCAGCAATTCCCCCCTCTGTATCGAGTCCTCCATGCGCTGCTCCTCCAACGGCCACAGAGTGAGACCCTCGAACACACCCATTAACCAAGATGGCCGCTCCACCCCATCCCTAGAATCCATGTCCAGGGGGGACAGTGGCAGCGACTCCACACACACTCCTCCCCGAAACCGACACGAAGGCCAGGTGCACAACAACAACCCTCCTCCCACAAACAACAAAAACAAGGAGACGGCACAAACAGACCAGAACTTTAACTCTTTCCACTACTGGAGGCCTCCGTTAGCGGATATCAGCCAGGAATTGGAGATGCTGAAGTGCCAGGGTCCTCGGACTCAGACAGAGGGAGAAAAGGAGGAGGTGGTGGGGCTAGAGGACGGGGAGATGACCAGTCTGCAGCCAGCAACCAGCTCTCAAATCCAGAAGGTGTTGGACTGCCTCCAGCCCCACATGGACGACCCTGATGTACAAGGTGAGGATTGTCAAAGGTTGTTAATTAAGTTATAATAAATCAATAAAATTGGTTCAATCATTTAGGACAAATTGTGTTTTATGGTGACACAATGGGCTGGATATCATCCAACCTTCACAACATTATTTAACACTCACTGAATTTAATAGTCTGGACATTTGGGAGTTTGAACATGACCTGTGTATTCACGACCGTGTGTGTGTGTGTGTGTGTGTGTGTGTGTGTTTTTTTGTGTGTGTCTTTCCACATGCGTCTCCCAGCCCAAGTACAGGTGCTCTCGGCCGCCCTAAAGGCTGCCCAGCTGGAGAGCCAGTCTGAGGAGGAGGAGATGAAGGGTCAGTCAGAGAGCCAGTCTGAGGAGGAGGAGGAGGTGGAGGGTCAGTCAGAGAGCCAGTCACCAGAAGATGGGGACAAGGAGTCCTCCCAGAACAGATTGACCACAGAGGAGACACAGACACCTGAGCCACCAACCAAGCAGGCCAGGGACCCAGAACCTACAGAGGAACAGAAAGAGAACAAGGCAGAAGAGGAGACTGAGAAGGAGTTGGAGGAGGAGGCAGAGCCTCAGGAGTCACCCCCCGACTCGCCTTTCCTAGTACGGGATGACCCGGACCACAGCAGTATGGTAAGTCAAAATTACTTTGATGAATTGCTTTTTGACAATTAGAGGCTATATGGAACTTTGACACCATTAAAGAGACTATATGGAACTTTGACACCATTAAAGAGATTATATGGAACTTTGACACTGTTAAAGAGGCTATATGGAACTTTGACACTGTTAAAGAGGCTATATGGAACTTTGACACCATTAAAGAGACTATATGGAACTTTGACACTGTTAAAGAGGCTATATGGAACTTTGACACCATTAAAGAGACTATATGGAACTTTGACACCGTTAAAGAGACTATATGGAACTTTGACACTGTTAAAGAGGCTATATGGAACTTTGACACCATTAAAGACACCATACTCCCGAGTGGCGCAGTGGTCTAAGGCACTGCATCGCAATGCTAGCTGTGCCACTAGAGATCCTGGTTCGAATCCAGGCTCTGTCGTAGCCGGCCGCGACCGGGAGACCCATGGGGCGGCGCGCAATTGGCCCAGCGTCGTCCAGGGTAGGGGAGGGAATGGCCGGCAGGGATGTAGCTCAGTTGATAGAGCATGGCGTTTGCAACGCCAGGGTTGTGGGTTCGATTCCCACAGGGGGTATAAAAAAAAAAAAAGATTTAAAAAAAGTATAATAATAATGTGACTAAACTGTAAGTCGCTCTGGATAAGAGCGTCTGCTAAATGACGTAAATGTAAATGTAAAGAGACTATATGGAACTTTGACACCGTTAAAGAGGCTATATGGAACTTTGACACCGTTAAAGAGACTATATGGAACTTTGACACCGTTAAAGAGACTATATGGAACTTTGACACCGTTAAAGAGACTATATGGAACTTTGACACTGTTAAAGAGGCTATATGGAACTTTGACACTGTTAAAGAGGCTATATGGAACTTTGACACCGTTAAAGAGGCTATATGGAACTTTGACACTGTTAAATAGGCTATATGGAACTTTGACACTGTTAAAGAGGCTATATGGAACTTTGACACCGTTAAAGAGGCTATATGGAACTTTGACACCGTTAAAGAGGCTATATGGAACTTTGACACTGTTAAATAGGCTATATGGAACTTTGACACCATTAAAGAGACTATATGGAACTTTGACACTGTTAAAGAGGCTATATGGAACTTTGACACCATTAAAGAGACTATATGGAACTTTGACACCATTAAAGAGACTATATGGAACTTTGACACTGTTAAAGAGGCTATATGGAACTTTGACACCATTAAAGAGACTATATGGAACTTTGACACTGTTAAAGAGGCTATATGGAACTTTGACACCATTAAAGAGACTATATGGAACTTTGACACTGTTAAAGAGGCTATATGGAACTTTGACACTGTTAAAGAGGCTATATGGAACTTTGACACCATTAAAGAGACTATATGGAACTTTGACACCATTAAAGAGACTATATGGAACTTTGACACTGTTAAAGAGGCTATATAAGTCGCTCTGGAGCGTCTGCTAAATGACGTAAATGTATATGGAACTTTGACAATGTTAAAGAGGCTATATGGAACTTTGACACCGTTAAAGACACTATATGGAACCTTTGCCTCTGGGGGTGCTCTTGAGCCAAAAGGGTTCCCTTAAATGAAGAGAAATATGGTCCAGAAGTTACCTCATTATACCGAAAGGGCATAACTCCCCATACCCATAAGTAAAACTCATATGTTGTTTGCCTAAAACTAAGGATTTGTGTGAGATAAAAATGTAATATTAAATGATTTATGTACATGAACCATACAGCCAACATTTGTAAAAAGTTAAGCAACTAAACTTTTATAGTATATATTTTACTCCAGTAAAGCCTGTCTCTGTTCCCTTTTGTCCTCTTTGTTGTCTAGCTAGCTTACTTCTCTCTATATGGGTGTATCTGAGCTACTTCTCTACATGTCTGTCTGTGCTAGCGGACTGGTATGTTTGTCTGTGCTAGCTGACTGGTATGTTTGTCTGTGCTATCTGACTGATAGGTTTGTCTGTGCTAGCTGACTGGTATGTTTGTCTGTGCTATCTGACTGATAGGTTTGTCTGTGCTAGCTGACTGGTATGTTTGTCTGTGCTATCTGACTGATAGGTTTGTCTGTGCTAGCTGACTGGTATGTTTGTCTGTGCTATCTGACTGATAGGTTTGTCTGTGCTAGCGGACTGGTATGATTGTCTGTGCTAGCGGACTGGTATGTTTGTCTGTGCTAGCTGACTGGTATGTTTGTCTGTGCTAGCGGACTGGTATGATTGTCTGTGCTAGCGGACTGGTATGTTTGTCTGTGCTAGCGGACTGCTATGTTTGTCTGTGCTAGCGGACTGGTATGATTGTCTGTGCTAGCTGATTCATAGGTTTGTCTGTGCTAGCTGATTGATAGGTTTGTCTGTGCTAGCGGACTGATAGGTTTGTCTGTGCTAGCTGACAGGTATGTTTGTCTGTGCTATCTGACTGATAGGTTTGTCTGTGCTAGCTGACTGATATGTTTGTCTGTGCTAGCGGACTGGTATGATTGTCTGTGCTAGCTGATTGATAGGTTTGTCTGTGCTAGCTGATTGATAGGTTTGTCTGTGCTAGTGGACTGATAGGTTTGTCTGTGCTAGCTGACAGGTATGTTTGTCTGTGCTAGCGGACTGGTATGATTGTCTGTGCTAGCTGATTGATAGGTTTGTCTGTGCTAGCTGATTGATAGGTTTGTCTGTGCTAGCGGACTGATAGGTTTGTCTGTGCTAGCTGACAGGTATGTTTGTCTGTGCTATCTGACTGATAGGTTTGTCTGTGCTAGCTGACTGATATATCTAAATGTGTATCTGCTCCCGTTGTTGGTCAGGAGTCGGAGCTGATGGAGAGCGCGGAGGAGGAGGGGAAGGAGGACTCTGCTTTCAACCAGGTGTGTGAGGAGAAGTCCAAGGTCCAGGTCAGTTAGTCAGTTCTGTCAAACACTGAATTTCTAATAAACCTTGTTACTGTACACATAGAGGGACATTTATGATCCAGTCAAGTCTGGGGTACCTTTTTAAGCTGTTTTGTCTGAGAATAGTAAAACGATCCAATGTCCAATGAATTGCGATTGACAAGATGTAGTGCCAGTGTTGCGGAACCAGATTTAGCCTAGTCCTGGTCCATTGATGGTGCGTTTGAGTCCAGGATGAGGCTTAAGCCTGGTACAGATCTAACAGCCAACATAAAGAGAGGCGACACAAAACAAGACAGAATAGAATTAGAATTTTGTGTTGTAAAACAGCTGACTCGAGATGGGCATTCAAATAAAAAAGGTTGAGCACAGTGCTGATACGTTGTAACTAAGTTGCTAGCTACTTGTAGCAAGGTATTTAGCAAACGAGTTTCATGAAATACATGCAGCCACTGGCTGGCTCACTGGCTCACTTTGTGACTTGACAAATAAATATTAGCAAGCCAGGCTAGCTAACTACAGCTATCCCCTCAGAAATGGATAGCTGGCTGTAAGCTTGGCTGGCTAAACACGGAACGTCAGCGCACTGTTCTCTTATTGGCTAACGGACACATCTCGTCTTTAGCTAAGATTTGACATGTGGAATTTTGGAAACTCCAGCATCCAACACGAGACGTTCTAAAACTACACCATTCAGATCAAGAAAACTTAAAGCAGTCCCTTCTCGTCTCAGCTGTTGAATGTGAATCGGGCTTTAGTCCATGTCTGGGAAACCAGCCCCCTTTGTCCTTTCTACTGAGTGCCGCTGCCATGGCTATGATAGTAACAGGTTTGAACCATTCTTCATACTCTTGTCCCCCCCCTCTCCAGAATGTGATTCCCCAGCAGCTGCTGGAACAGTATCTTTCCATGACGGACCCGGCACAGGCCCAGACGGTGGACACGGAGATCGCCAAGCACTGTGCGTTCAGCTTACCTGGCGTGGCCCTCACCCTTGGCCGACAGAACTGGCACTGCCTAAAGGACACGTACGAGACCCTCGCCACCGACGTACAGGTGGGTGCTTTTTGGCTTCACTCAAAAGGCTTTATTTTGTGTTATGCTGTTGGGGACCTGGGTCGTGTTCATTAGTTACCAAAACGGGCTGAAACAGGGAGGGAAAATGTTATGCTTGTTCAATAAGAAATGCCCATTTTCGTTTTCTGTTGCGTTCCCAAGAACACGACACCGGAAACTCAGGGTCTTCAATGATAAGTGCTTGGTTTGGAACGAAAAGTGAACAACACACCATGTATTGACATACTCTCATCACAGGAGATTGATACTCTGATGCCCGTCAGAAAACAACCATTACATTTGTTTGCAAATCCTATGCACGTTGCTATGCAAATGGCCAGTCCAGTGACTGCTTGGTCATGACGTAATATTTACGTGTTAGTTTGCAACCAAAAGCAATACAGCTTGTCATTTTCACTTAGAGGCTATACGGAACTTCAGTTACCTCAAATGTTTGCTTATTTCTGGGCAAATTGGATGGGACAGAGGTCGAGAGAAGAGAGTGTGCTGAAATAGCAGTGGCTATACTCCCATTTACCACCTCTGACCTGACAAAGGTCATGTTGGCTATGCTCCCCCTAATGCTCCCTAACATGGAAATGTCTTGTTTTGTGAAGAGCCAAGTTAACCCCCTGGCTGTACTCATTACCCCTATAGTGGAAGGTGCGCCGGACGCTGGCGTTCTCCATCCACGATCTGGCCCTGATCCTGGGGGACCAGCTGACGGCGGCCGACCTGGTGCCCATCTTCAACGGCTTCCTCAAGGACCTGGACGAGGTGCGCATCGGCGTGCTCAAACACCTCTACGACTTCCTCAAGGTGAGACCACGATACATGTAACGAGCAACTGTGTAGCGATTCTAAATCGGTAATCTACACATTAAAACGTTTGGTCCACCTGCTGTGCTGTTTTAATAGCCTGGTCCCAGATCTGTTTGTGCTCTTTTTGCCAACTCCATTGCTCATTGTCAAGCCAAACATTGACAATGAGTGACAAGGAGTTGGCATGATTGCACAAACAGACTGGAACTCAGGCTACCATATTACGTGTCACATGGTAAATCTAGAGTGGATTTTAAATTTAGATGGCTGCCTGACTTGACCTGTGTATTGGGTTCATATGGTTGTCATAGAACCGATTTGTCTTTCACAATAACAACATGTTTAGTCTATAGGTAGAGAGGCATTTTTCTGTCTTTTTACACTTGTTCCGTTTGTCTCCACTTCTTTTGATACTTGTGCCTTGCGTCACTAATGAATGAGAATTTGTTGTCCAGGGGTTTTGTAACGATGAATAATGCTAACTTTGGTGAGACATGATAAGGGTCGTTCCACCAATTTGGTGCCTTTTGAGATGTGTAACTTGGTAAACATATATATATATATATGTTTTGGTTTCACCCAATTTTATCATTCTGTCATAACAAAGTCATTTTCCCTTCTCAAGAGATTAAATAAAACAATTACTGAAGTAAGTGCCAAATAAAGTAACTGGGTTGACCGTAACAGGGTTGAAGATTTTATCTTAAATCAACCATAAATCCCCTCGTGACAGGGGTAATGGAAGCGTGTTGTATTGCAACAGGAATGGAAGCTTCACAAAACATTTTTCATTGTTAAAACATTTTTAGCTTATCTATCTATGGGTAACAGGGTTGACGTGTTATGCTCGACCCGCTCAGTTTTCCACCAGAAAATGGCCAAAAAGGGTAGAACCAGCTGACCTGTTGTTATACTATGATTTGACTATTAGTTAAATGTTTCTTGTGAAAACATTTTTTTTTAAAGGAATACTTACACCATATTATAACTAAAGTTCAGTTCACGTTACGGGGGTTGACCTTAAAAAAAGCGACAGATGTAAATGATAAACTAATCACATTAAATAAATCATTAAAATTCAATATCGGTGCACAATTTCTACTTAAAATATCAAAGGGATGCAAACGGCACTGTTTTGGTGGAACGACCCATAACTTGGATCTGTTGCTGTGGTGTTTCAGCTTTCTGTCTTCTGTCTTGTCTTGTGGCAGCTGCTCCATGCGGAGAAGAGGAGAGAGTACCTGTACCAGCTGCAGGAGTTCATGGTGACGGACAACAGCCGCAACTGGAGGTTCAGATACCAGCTGGCCGAGTGAGTCTCCCATTCATTTAGGTACCAGCTGGCCGAGTGAGTCGCCCATTCATTTAGATACCAGCTGGCCGAGTGAGTCTCCCATTCATTTAGATACCAGCTGGCCGAGTGAGTCTCCCATTCATTTAGATACCAGCTGGCCGAGTGAGTCGCCCATTCATTTAGATACCAGCTGGCCGAGTGAGTCTCCCATTCATTTAGATACCAGCTGGCCGAGTGAGTCGCCCATTCATTTAGATACCAGCTGGCCGAGTGAGTCGCCCATTCATTTAGATACCAGCTGGCCGAGTGAGTCTCCCATTCATTTAGATACCAGCTGGCCGAGTGAGTCGCCCATTCATTTAAATACCAGCTGGCCGAGTGAGTCTCCCATTCATTTAGATACCAGCTGGCCGAGTGAGTCTCCCATTCATTTAGATACCAGCTGGCCGAGTGAGTCTCCCATTCATTTAGATACCAGCTGGCCGAGTGAGTCTCCCATTCATTTAGATACCAGCTGGCCGAGTGAGTCTCCCATTCATTTAGATACCAGCTGGCCGAGTGAGTCTCCCATTCATTTAGATACCAGCTGGCCGAGTGAGTCTCCCATTCATTTAGATACCAGCTGGCCGAGTGAGTCTCCCATTCATTTAGATACCAGCTGGCCGAGTGAGTCGCCCATTCATTTAGATACCAGCTGGCCGAGTGAGTCGCCCATTCATTTAAAAACCAGCTGGCCGAGTGAGTCTCGCATTCATTTAGATACCAGTTGGCCGAGTGAGTCTCCCATTCATTTAGATATCAGCTGGCCGAGTGAGTCTCCCATTCATTTAGTTCAGGGCCAATCTTTCTCATTCATTTAGAATGGAGGCCTCCTGATTTCTCCCAATAGAGGGCGCACTTGCCACAAGACTGTGATGGCATGCACCATTTTAGTAGTCCACTTGGATGGGACTTCCAATGGATCACAGAGTCCGATCTAGGTCAGCAGGATGGATCAGCCAATGAATTATGCTCCTTAGCAGGATGGCATATGACAGTAAATTACTAACATTGGGCCCGTATCCACAAAGCGTGTCAGAGTAAGAATCAGTTTTGCCTTTTAGATCGTAATAAGATGATATAGATATATAGATAGATATACAGTGGGGAGAACAAGTATTTGATACACTGCCGATTTTGCAGGTTTTCCTACTTACAAAGCATGTAGAGGTCTGTAATATTTATCATAGGTACACTTCAACTGTGAGAGACGGAATCTAAAACAAAAATCCAGAAAATCACATTGTATGATTTTTAAGTAATTAATTTGCATTTTATAGCATGACATAAGTATTTGATCACCTACCAACCAGTAAGAATTCCGGCTCTCACAGACCTGTTAGTTTTTCTTTAAGAAGCCCTCCTGTTCTCCACTCATTACCTGTATTAACTGCACCTGTTTGAACTTGTTACCTGTATAAAAGACACCTGTCCACACACTCAATCAAACAGACTCCAACCTCTCCACAATGGCCAAGACCAGAGAGCTGTGTAAGGACATCAGGGATAAAATTGTAGACCTGCACAAGGCTGGGATGGGCTACAGGACAATAGGCAAGCAGCTTGGTGAGAAGGCAACAACTGTTGGCGCAATTATTAGAAAATGGAAGAAGTTCAAGATGATGGTCAATCACCCTCGGTCTGGGGCTCCATGCAAGATCTCACCTCGTGGGGCATCAATGATCATGAGGAAGGTGAGGGATCAGCCCAGAACTACACGGCAGGACCTGGTCAATGACCTGAAGAGAGCTGGGACCACAGTCTCAAAGAAAACCATTAGTAACACACTACGCCGTCATGGATTAAAATCCTGCAGCGCACGCAAGGTTCCCCTGCTCAAGCCAGCGCATGTCCAGGCCCGTCTGAAGTTTGCCAATGACCATCTGGATGATCCAGAGGAGGAATGGGAGAAGGTCATGTGGTCTGATGAGACAAAAATAGAGCTTTTTGGTCTAAACTCCACTCGCCGTGTTTGGAGGAAGAAGAAGGATGAGTACAACCCCAAGAACACCATCCCAACCATGAAGCATGGAGGTGGAAACATCATTCTTTGGGGATGCTTTTCTGCAAAGGGGACAGGACGACTGCACCGTATTGAGGGGAGGATGGATGGGGCCATGTATCGCGAGATCTTGGCCAACAACCTCCTTCCCTCAGTAAGAGCATTGAAGATGGGTCGTGGCTGTGTCTTTCAGCATGACAATGACCCGAAACACACAGCCAGGGCAACTAAGGAGTGGCTCCGTAAGAAGCATCGCAAGGTCCTGGAGTGGCCTAGCCAGTCTCCAGACCTGAACCCAATAGAAAATCTTTGGAGGGAGCTGAAAGTCCGTATTTCCCAGCGACAGCCCCGAAACCTGAAGGATCTGGAGAAGGTCTGTATGGAGGAGTGGGCCAAAATCCCTGCTGCAGTGTGTGCAAACCTGGTCAAGACCTACAGGAAACGTATGATCTCTGTAATTGCAAACAAAGGTTTCTGTACCAAATATTAAGTTCTGCTTTTCTGATGTATCAAATACTTATGTCATGCAATAAAATGCAAATTAATTACTTAAAAATCATACAATGTGATTTTCTGGATTTTTGTTTTAGATTCCGTCTCTCACAGTTGAAGTGTACCTATGATTAAATTTACAGGCCTCTACATGCTTTGTAAGTAGTTAAACCTGCAAAATCTGCAGTGTATCAAATACTTGTTCTCCCCACTGTATATCCTAGATCAGCACTCCTACTCTGAGACAGTTTGTGGATACAGGTCCTGGTCCCAGATCTGTTTGTGCTCTTGTCCACTCCATTGCTCATTGTCAAGCCATACATGACAATGAGTGACAAGGACTAGGTTTTATTACTCTGTGCTCCCAATGCATATATAAATATTGTTGGACTCCTTTGCGGAGTGAAGATATCAGAGAAAGAAAATGTACTTTATTTAGGATGACCCCTATACTTCAGAGCCAGTGTGTGTTGAACAGAACGTCTTCATGTGTGTGTCCACAGGCAGCTGATCTTGATCATCGAGTTGTACAGCCACTATGATGTGTATAACTACCTCAGACAAATAGCACTGACCCTCTGCTCAGACAAAGTGTCGGAGGTCCGGTGGATCTCTTACAAGCTGGTAGGCATGCCGTTTGTACTTGAAAAAATGTGTTATTTTTTATTATACATTTTTAACATTTTCACGTACTCAGATTGTCCTGAATGATATGACGTTTGTGCGCACGTCTGTATTGTGACAAACTTCTGTGGAAGTGTACAGTCATCTCATCTTCATGCAGTGACCTGCTTTTCTTAAGAATGGGAAGCACCCAAATATTGTGTCGCAAATGGCACCCTGTTCCTTATATAGTGTTCTAACTTGTTCTCAACTGGCTTACCTGGTTAAATAATGGTGCTGAGTGATTAGTGCTTTTTGAGGTCGGTTCGATTCTTAAAAAACATAATCAAAGTTTTTGATTTTGGTTTCGATAATTGTACATTTTTTTATGCATTATTAAATAATTCAACATTCAATTGCCAAAACATTGTAAATATTCCATTGTCTGTTTCAGGTCCACATTGGGTTGACATCAATAGGAAATAACTATGAAATAATAACATATTTCATTATTGTATATTACTTAATTTTATTTGATGACTTCATTATTTTTCATTCCTTAAAGTCATCATCTCATCTCTGCTCAGGCAGTAGCAGCCAGCCAGCCAGCCAGACAACCATCTAGCGTTATCTCTATGCTCCGTCATACTGTACTGTCTTTGAGTCATCCTATTTAGCTAGGCTAGTGGCTAGCTGGTAGCTGCCTAAGTATGCTGCAGGCTGTCTGACAATATCATTTGACTAGCTCTTCAAAGTAGATGCGGCATACTTTCAAGACTGCTTATTACCAACTACTACAACTACCAATCGGGTAGAGCTACCTCACCAACTGTCTCTATCCTTCTCTCAATGGATTATGGTCATTGTATTTTATTACCACGTTTATGACGCGGCACTAGGTTGAATATTTGCTTAATGAAAACTACAACTCCCTTCAGCCCAGCATCCCACATACACTATATATACAAAAGTATGTGGACACCCCTTCAAATTCGGCTATTTCTGACGGGTGTATAAAATCGAGCACACAGCAATGCAATCTCCATAGACAAACATTGGCAGTAGAATGGCCTTACTGAAGAGCTCAGTGACTTTCAAAGTGGCACCGTCATAGGATGCCACCTTTCCAACAAGTCAGTTTGTCCCGGTCAACTGTAAGTGCTGTTATTGTGAAGTGGAAATGTCTAGGAGCAACAACGGCTCAGCCGCGAAGTGGTATGCCACACAAGCTCATAGAACGGGACCGCCGAGTGCTGAAGCGCGTAGCGCGTAAAAATCGTCTGTCCTCGGTTGCAACACTCACTACTGAGTTCCAAACTGCCTCTGGAAGCAAAGAACGCACAAGAACTGTTCATCGGGAGCTTCATGAAATGGGTTTCCATGGCCGAGTAGCCGCACACAAGCCTAAGATCACCATGCGCAATGCCAAGAGTCGGCTGAACTGGTGTAAAGGTCGCCGCCATTGGACTCTGGAACAGTGGAAACGCCTTCTCTGGAGTGATGAATCACACTTCACCATCTGGCAGTCCGACGGACAAATCTGGGTTTAGCGGATGCCAGGAGAACGCTACCTGCCCGAATGCATAGTGCCAACTGTAAAGTTTGGTGGCTTGGATAAAATGTTCTGGGGCTGTTTTTCATGGTTCGGGCTAGGCCCCTTAGTTCCAGTGAAGGGAAATCTTAACGCTACAGCATACAATGACATTCCAGACGATTCTGTGCTTTCAACTTTGTGACAACAGTTTGGTGTTAGGCCCTTTCCTGTTTCAGCATGACAATGAATGAAAGCAAGTCCCAGTAGCAATATTCCAACATCTAGTGGAAAGCCTTCCCAGAAGAGTGGAGGCTGTTATAGCAGCAAACGGGGGACCAACTCCATATTAATGTCCATGATTTTAGAATGAGATGTTCGACGAGCAGGTGTCCACATACTTTTGGTAATGAATTGTATTTACATACACAGCCGTGATAGGATGGTCTAGAGCCCACCCCCTTACCCAGATGAACAGTCATTGGTTTATTATAATCACATTGTGACGTCATGTTCCATCCCACCTGAACAGGCTGAAATTCAAGGCATTTTCTTCAAACGGCTCATACACAATTTCAAAGTGTTATTTCGACCTCATATTGTGGAAATATCATCAAATATCATCTCGTCTGTCCCAGGTGGTGGAGATCTTACAGAAGATGTATGCGTGCGGAGCCCACGAGCTGGGCCTGAACTTCATCAACGAGCTCATCGTCCGCTTCTGCCACTGTCCAAAATGGGTGGGCCGCCAGGCCTTTGCCTTCATTTGCCAGGTCAGGAAACACATAGTATTATGAAAATAAATCCTTATAAACATTAATCCCAATAGTTGCTAACTTCAGAAAATGTTTTAGTGTGAAATTGCATCAGCCATACTTGCCATAGCACTATTCTGAAAGAAGGCGGGTGTGAGAATTGTATGTCTGACTGCTTGGTCATGTTCATTAGGCACCAAACGGAAGGGAAACCAATAAGAAATGTAAACTTTAGTTTTCCGTTGGAATAAAAAAAAAACTGTTGCATTCCCTAATGAACACGACCCTGCTCTCCATCTGTCATCCGTCTGTCTTTCTATCTAAATCAGTTTTTCTATTAACTCTCTTCACTGTGTTCCGCAGGCCATCGTGGAGGAGGACTGTATGCCCATGGACCAGTTTGCCCAGCACCTCCTCCCAAGTCTCCTCAGCCTGTCGTTGGACCCTGTGGCCAACGTCCGCGTGCTGGTGGCCAAAGCACTGCGGCAGAGTGTCATGGAGAAAGGTAAAGACTGGGCCCTCTATCTACCCAAGAATATGAACAAAAATAACATATTTAATGCCATACACAAAAATGTATGCACGCATGACTGTAAGTCGCTTTGGATAAAAGCGTCTGCTAAATGGCATATTATTATTATTATTATTATTATAATGCATGTAGATGCTTTATGCTATTGATAAAGTCAAGAATGGAATAGAACTTAATTAGCCTTCGAGAGGGAACATGTCTCGCACATTTAAACGCCCACACCAGTAAATCCACTTTTTCGAGCTGAAAGATGATGGCCAGAGCTTACCCATGATGTTGTACAACAATTAATGTCAATAGGTCATCATCATTTTAGTCAAAGTGATATATTTGGCCTTGAAGTGGGACATTCGTGGAAATCCGTATTTTCCAATGAGATAACGTACAAATTATTTTTCAAACTACATTTATTTTCAGGGCTGGATTTTATTTGAATGTTACCACCCACCAGCATGGCATTGTTTATTAATCAGAAACAGCTGCCAAGTTCTTCCTCTTCGCAAATGAGCTGAGCCAAACAGCCTTGCGTCCTGAGCCATGAAGCAAATTAAAATAGTGTGTGAGGGAGGACCCTCCAGAATAAGCAGGTCTGTGGCTTATTGACAACTATCTCCTATTAGTGAGACGAGGCAACCTCCAAAGTGTTCCAAACAGAGGACTTATTTGAATGGTCTAAAACAGAATAGAAACAGAAATAGAGATATGATACAATACACATTAAATGAATAAATAGCAGGAGAAGAGCATAACTACTGTGCATGGATGAATTATATTGAATAGAGCAATATCAATAGATAAGTAAAACACTGTACATGATTATAAAACATAAAGGCTGAATGGTCTCAGAGGTACATTTACATGTATCTTATTATCGGCTGTTGTCAAACACTGAACACTGAAAATACATTATCTTCCTCATTACAGTAATTTATCAGATGCTCTTATCCAGAACGACATACAGTTAGTGAGTGCATACATTTTCATACTTTTTTCGTACTGGTCCCCCGTGGGAATCGAACCCACAACCCTGGCGTTGCAAGCGCCATTTTCTACCAACTGAGCTATACGGGACTATATACAGGTATACAACAAGAGCACTACACAATAGCAACAAGAGGGAGGACTGTATCAAACTGTATATGCTGAATGGTATCACACAGTAATACAATGAGAACAATAGATGGTATGAAATAATAATAAATAGGAGTTTGTAAATAGTCACTAATTATTGCCGACCATAATATTGGTTATAGCATAGTAATAGCAGGAGGGAGGAACTAAATGTAGCATAGCTGCTCTAGTACACATTCAATAGTACCAACTGTAGGAACAAGTAACAGCTTACATTTTCCAACGCACCCCAGAAGACATAACTCCAGCCACGCTGTCACAAGGATAACACCCGGAGGAAATCAAGACGTCTCGAGCTGAGGCCTATATTTAAAATGATCATAATCCATTGGATAATTTGTCTTTTTTTTTTTTTTTTTTGCTATTGTATAAATGCGTGATATGATTACATTTAGCAAATTCAGATTACATTTACATTTACGTCATTTAGCAGACGCTCTTATCCAGAGCGACTTACAAATTGGTGCATTCACCCTATAGCCAGTGGGGAACCTGGGGGGGTAGAAGGATTACTTTATCCTATCCCAGGTATTCCTTAAAGAATACCAGATCCAGCCATAGCCTAGCCAGCTGGCTAATCTTTTGAATACGGTGTATAAAAAATAAACGGCAACAACAACAGAAACATTAGCTAGGTAGATAAGGTTAGCATGCAATCTAGCTAGGTAGATAAGGTTAGCTAGAAAAGCTTAGCATGCTTGCTAGCTAGACTGACAGCTGTCAGTGCCCTATTTGTTGTTTCTCCACGTGGAAATCCCCACAACGTACCTTCCCACCCCAGATTCGTGAATATGTATAAGTTGACTCCCATCATTCTTCAGAGGTGGAACCGTAACAAGCATTTCCGCTCTATTACTAGAATGATCGAAATAGGGGTGGCAACTTCCTCTGAAGGGGTCTTTTGAAATGCATCAGCAATATAAAAACTGATGTAGTACACATTCAAGCTATTGCTAGACCAACTTCTTTGTGGAAAGAGTGTTGAATTGGCCACTGATGAAACAGTGAATGACAGCAGGTAGAGCGAACTGTAGCCTTTCCCAGTTCCAACTGATTTTCTCTCTCATGGCATGGTGTTGTTTTTGCTCCTCCCAAATGTGTTATGCGGTATGTTCCAATATCCAAACGAGCATACCACTTAGAATATTGTATTCCCTCTCTCTTCTGTGGACTATTTTCTCCCTTCATTTTGTTGTTAATGTTTTCCCTCTATTCTTCATTGTTCTCCATATTTCCCCAGTTTCCTACATTCTTATATTTAATTATGTTAAGTACTGCCCACCGGTCCACCCATTAGGGCCTCATTGACTTGAATTGGGACACCCATTCTAGTAATTATATTTCTATGGTTGTGACCCATGTAAAATGCACTTTAAATACAGTGGGGAAAAAAAGTATTTAGTCAGCCACCAATTGTGCAAGTTCTCCCACTTAAAAAGATGAGAGAGGCCTGTAATTTTCATCATAGGTACACGTCAACTATGGCAGACAAAAATTCCAGAAAATCACATTGTAGGATTTTTTATGAATTTATTTGCAAATTATGGTGGAAAATAAGTATTTGGTCAATAACAAAAGTTTCTCAATACTTTGTTATATACCCTTTGTTGGCAATGACACAGGTCAAATGTTTTCTGTAAGTCTTCACAAGGTTTTCACACACTGTTGCTGGTATTTTGGCCCATTCCTCCATGCAGATCTCCTCTAGAGCAGTGATGTTTTGGGGCTGTCGCTGGGCAACACGGACTTTCAACTCCCTCCAAAGATTTTCTATGGGGTTGAGATCTGGAGACTGGCTAGGCCACTCCAGGACCTTGAAATGCTTCTTACGAAGCCACTCCTTCGTTGCCCGGGCGGTGTGTTTGGGATCATTGTCATGCTGAAAGACCCAGCCACGTTTCATCTTCAATGCCCTTGCTGATGGAAGGAGGTTTTCACTCAAAATCTCACGATACATGGCCCCATTCATTCTTTCCTTTACATGGATCAGTCGTCCTGGTCACTTTGCAGAAAAACAGCCCCAAAGCATGATGTTTCCACCCCCATGCTTCACAGTAGGTATGATGTTCTTTGGATGCAACTCAGCATTCTTTGTCCTCCAAACACGACGAGTTGAGTTTTTACCAAAAAGTTATATTTTGGTTTCATCTGACCATATGACATTCTCCCAATCCTCTTCTGGATCATCCAAATGCACTCTAGCAAACTTCAGACGGGCCTGGACATGTACTGGCTTAAGCAGGGGGACACGTCTGGCACTGCAGGATTTGAGTCCCTGGCGGCGTAGTGTGTTACTGATGGTAGGCTTTGTTACTTTGGTCCCAGCTCTCTGCAGGTCATTCACTAGGTCCCCCCGTGTGGTTCTGGGATTTTTGCTCACCGTTCTTGTGATCATTTTGACCCCACGGGGTGAGATCTTGCGTGGAGCCCCAGATCGAGGGAGATTATCAGTGGTCTTGTATGTCTTCCATTTCCTAATAATTGCTCCCACAGTTGATTTCTTCAAACCAAGCTGCTTACCTATTGCAGATTCAGTCTTCCCAGCCTGGTGCAGGTCTACAATGTTGTTTCTGGTGTACTTTGACAGCTCTTTGGTCTTGGCCATAGTGGAGTTTGGAGTGTGACTGTTTGAGGTTGTGGACAGGTGTCTTTTATACTGATAACAAGTTCAAACAGGTGCCGTTAATACAGGTAACGAGTGGAGGACAGAGGAGCCTCTTAAAGAAGAAGTTACAGGTCTGTGAGAGCCAGAAATCTTGCTTGTTTGTAGGTGACCAAATACTTATTTTCCACCATAATTTGCAAATAAATTCATAAAAAATCCTACAATGTGATGTTCTGGATTTTTTTTCTCAATTTGTCTGTCATAGTTGACGTGTACCTATGATGAAAATTACAGGCCTCTCTCATCTTTTTAAGTGGGAGAACATGCACAATTGGTGGCTGACTAAATACTTTTTTCCCCCACTATAAATACTGACTTGACTTGTACTTGCAGCGTACTTCAAAGAGCCGGGCAGTGCCTACTTAGACGAGCTGGAGGAGACGGTGATGGCCCTGCAGGCGGACAAGGACCGAGACGTACGCTTCTTTGCCAGCCTGGACCCCAACATGGTGCTTATGGACACGGCTGCCTTAAACCAGAACCAGACAGACAGCCTGGACCCCAACATGGTGCTTATGGACACGGCTGCCTTAAACCAGAACCAGACAGACAGCCTGGACCCCAACATGGTGCTTATGGACATGGCTGCCTTAATCTAGACCCAGCCAGCCTGCTCCGACCCACAGCCAACAACTATCACCAGCACCAGACCACTAGCTTGTAGGAAATAAAGGCAGTGATACATAAACATACATACAATCATTCATGTTCTCTCTCAAACAAACACACACACAAACTCATACACACACATACACATACACATACATACATACATACATACATACACACACACACACTCCTACATGCATAGACTTGCATACAATCATTCATTCTCTCTTTCTCAAACACACACACACACTCAGACACACACTCATACACACACACTCATATACACACACACTCATACACACACTCATATACACACACACACACACACACACACTCGATCTGAAAACGGCACCTAGCTAAGCTAAACCAGCCACCGCAAAATGGCGTCGGATCCCAGGTGGAAAGCAACCCACCAAGTGGCTCGCGTCTCGTCGTCGAGTCACCTCAACCCATCCGTATCCAGGCAGCTCTCTCAGGTCCTCTGGTCTCATCACAGTTCCTCTCTCTCTCTCTTTTCATATTGTCTTCAAGGGCCTCCGTAACCAGTACTGCTTAGGAGAAGGAACAGCCGAACCACTCGGCACTCCTAAGTCATATTGGACACTTTTTTGACAAAACGAAAGATGTTAATGAACTCATGGCTTCTTCCCTCTGTGTATTTACCACGTCAATAATGTGACCCAAGTCTCCCATTTTTGGCAGAGACCAATGAAATACCTCTGTATGGACATTACTCGGGCCAGTATTGCCATAGGGGCGTTTGGGTTAAGAAACCTTTTTTAGAATGATAGATTAGCTTATAGAATGGGGTACAGCGCTTTAGAACGTTGCAGATAGAAATGTAATGTATAGATAGACATACTAGAATTGTGATTCTTCGATACACAATGCATCATTATCTGTACATTCTGTAACATTGCTCTCCCCTGAATAAACCTCTGGTGTCAGCGGGCAAGTCATTACTGCGTCCCAAATGGCAACCTATTCCTTTTATACTGTATAGGGAATAGGGTGCCATTTGGCATACAGTCCTTCAATTGTGTTTTTGGGGGGAGGGAGGTTATTTTGGGTGTTCTCGACTCAAGGGCTTATGATAAAGTGACAGAGTTTGTTGTAGAACGAAGAAGCAGAAAAAGAGATTGATAGTTTGGTAAAGACCTGTGAAGCACTCCCCCTTATCCACTTCAACATTGTGGATCCCAATACCATTTTGGTCGACATCATGACAGCAGATCTATGGTTAAATGGTAACTTTTTGGTCAGTCGGTCCACTGACCACAATAAATTGTACAGTATAGGTATGGTTGTGTGCCCTGGGTTTGTGTTCCAAGACGCTCTGACCATTATATCTCAGTAGTGGTGAAATAAGTTTGTTGGAGAACAAATCACTTCCAAACATTGGCAAGCATTGTATAGTCAAACCTGTGTAGTCAGAGGAGCCGAGGCCAGTTGTAGGGTTTTCTGTAGAGACATGAGTGTGAATATAATGGGAGCTGTCACCAAGTCACTTTTGTAGTCTTTTTCATCTATTTTTTTCTCTCCTGTACACATGGCAACCCATTTTTGACCATAGACACGACTTGAGATCATAAACTGATTGCGGTGTGGCGTGCATCTCAAGTCTGTCTTCCATCTTATGGAAATGTTCACTGCGGTAGTACTATAGCCTACCTAACTCATCTCATCTGTCTGCAATTTTCCCCATCTTGCTTTCTTTATGTGGTTGAACTGTTAATATACACTACCGGTCAAAAGTTTTAGAACACTTACTCATTCAAGGGTTTTTCTTTATTTTTACTATTTTCTACATTGTAGAATAATAGTGAAGACATCAAAACTATGAAATAACACACATGGAATCATGTAGTAACCACAGAATTGTTAAACAAATCCGAATATATAGATTCTTCAAATTGCCACACTTTGCCTTGATGACAGCGTTGCACACTCTTGGCATTCTCTCAACCAGCTTCACCTGGAATACTTTTCCAACAGCCTTGAAGGAGTTCCCACATATGCTGAGCACTTGTTGGCTGCTTTTCCTTCACTCTACGGTCCGACTCATCCCAAACCATCTCAATTTGGTTGAGGTTGGGGGATTGTGGAGGCCAGGTCATCTGATGCAGCACTCCATCACTCTCCTTCTTGGTAAAATAGCCCTTACACAGCCTGGAGGTGTGTTGGGTCATTGTCCTGTTGTAAAACGAATGATTGTCCCACTAAGCCCAAACCAGATGGGATGGCGTATCGCTGCAGAATACTGTGGTAGCAATGCTGGTTAAGTGTGCCTTGAATTCTAAATAAATCAGTGTCACCAGCAAAGCGCCCCCACACCATAACACCTCCTCCATGCTTTACGGTGGTAAATACACATGCAGAGATCATCCGTTCACCCACACCGCGTCTCACAAAGACACAGCGGTTGGAACCAAAACCTCCAATTTGAACTCCAGACCAAAGGACACATTTCCACCGGTCTGCTCGTGTTTCTTGGCACCAAGCAAGTCTCTTCTTCTTATTGCTGTCCTTTAGTAGTGGTTTCTTTGCAGAAATTCGACCATGAAGGCCTGATTTCACACAGTCTCCTCTGGACAGTTGATGTTGAGATGTGTCTGTTACTTGAACTCTGTGAAGCATTTATTTGGGCTGCAATTTCTGAGGCTGGTAACTCTAATGAACTTACCCTCTGCAGCAGAGGTAACTCTGGGTCTTCCATTCCTGTGGCTGTCCTCATGAGAGCCAGTTTCATCATAGCGCTTGATGGTTTTTGCGACTGCACTTGAAGAAACTTTCAAAGTTCTTGAAATGTTCCATATTGACTAACCTTCATGTCTTAAAGTAATGATGGACTGTCGTTTCTCTTTGCTTATTTGGGAAATCTTCTGTATACCCCCGCTCCCTTGTCACAACACAACTGATTGGCTCAAACGCATTAAGAAGGAAAGAAATTCCACAAATTAACTTTTAAGAAGGCATACCTGTTAATTGAAATGCATTCCAGGTGACTACCTCATGAAGCTGGTTGAGAGAATGCCAAGAGTGTGCAAAACTGTCATCAAGGCAAAGGGTGGATATTTGAAGAATCTCAATTATAAAATACATTTTGATTACTACATGATTCCATATGTGTTATTTCATAGTTTTGATGTCTACATTATTATTCTACAATGTAGAAAATAGTAAAAATAAAGAAAAACCCTTGAATGAGTAGGTGTTCTAAAACTTTTGACCGGTAGTGTATATGCATTTAATTACATTTATTTTTCTTTTCAATTATGTACCATTGTTCAAAGATTTTATATCATAACTTTGCAATTCACAACCTTTGTAATATTCAATGGTTTCTTTTAAAATATGTTTTATGTATTGTTATTTTTAGTATTCTGTAATTAAATGTATAATATAAATCAGAAAAACCAACAAATGAATTGTGCAAATGAGTGTCACACCATTGTCACAAAGGTTCAAAACACCTGCAACACAGATTTTTTATTAATATAAAACTCAGCTAGGTGATTTTCCATGAAGGAAAATTGTGACTTGCTTCTTTAAAAGTATTTGTGTGATACTTGAAGTTTAAAACGTATTTTTACTTAAGTGAAGTGGTGAAATATAGTCAAAGTTAAATATATTAAAATATCTGTTCTGATTACTTTGATAGACTACTACACTGGTCAAAAATATAAACGCAACATGTAAAGTTCTGGTCCCATGTTTCATGAGCTGAAATAAAAGATCCCAGAAATGTTCCATACACACAAAAAGCGTATTTATCTCAAATTTTGTGCACAAATTTGTTTACATCCCTGTTAGTGAGCATTTTATCCTTTGTCAAGATCATTCATCCACCTGACAGGAGCCATGTGTGGTGACAGACGTGCTGGTGAAGCTACGTCACAGAAGACAGGTCTCCAAGTTCATCTACGACAAATCAGCAAAATACTTACCTGAGCTCAGGATGGGTGAAACGGTGCGAATGAAGCCACTACCAGGGGACCGGACGGGCCTCTGGAGACTCAGATCCTGTGTACAGAAAGTGGCACCACGCTCCTACTTGGTCGAAGTGAATGGATCACTGTACCGTCGTAACAGGGTTGACCTTCGGATTGCTGAGCCAGCATCTACTCAGAACTCTGATGGTCATAGGGGTCGCATGACAAAAGACGGAACCCCAGCAAGTCACATGGGGCCTGAGGCACTGGGCGAAGAGCCAGGGGATCACAGGTCGTCCACTCCCTCGCCCATCAATACTCCCCTTAGACAGTCAGGTGACACGCCTGTGCGGGAGCCCGCAGTCCACGCAGACAAGCCCCCTGTCTTTTCACGCTGCGGGCATCTGTCCCAGCCACCAAAAATACTTAATCTGTAGGTTTCCCATTAGGGATTGTTGACAGACAGAGATAAAGGTGAAGAGAGTATCAAAATGTGTTAAGTGGTTAACTGAATTTAAAAAAAAATAATAATACTAAACTGTTCATGTTGGAAATTACTACTAGGTTTGTTTTGTTAGTGAATTGACAGCTCCTGTCCTATTTTATAAAAGGGAAGACGTTATGGGTGGAAGATGGCTCAATGATTCCATTTGTTGGTGAATGTTAATTACTGCAACTCCAGTGTTTTACCGGCGTACTTGAGATACCCGGATGTATTGCAATATACTGAACAAGACTGGTTACTCGCATCAATGCCTCTGTCTCGTCATTTAACATTCAAACAGTTACCTCTGCTGCAGAGGATAAGTTCATTAGAGTTACCAGCCTCAGAAATTGCAGCCCTAATAAATGCTTCACAGAGTTCAAGTAACAGACACATCTCAACATCAACTGTTCAGAGGAGACTGTGTGAATCAGGCCTTCATGGTCCAATTGCTGCAAAGAAACCACTACTAAAGGACACCAATAAGAAGAAGAGACTTGCTTGGGCCAAGAAACACGAGCAATGGACATTAGACCGGTGGAAATGTTTCCTTAGGTCTGGAGTCCAAATTGGAGGTTTTTGTTCCAACCGCCGTGTCTTTGTGAGACGCGGTGTGGGTGAACAGATTATCTCTGCATGTGTATTTTCCACAGTAAAGCATGGAGGAGGAGGTGTTATGGTGTGGGGGTGCTTTGCTGGTGACACTGTGATTTATTTAGAATTCAAGGCACACTTAACCAGCATGGATACCATAGCATTCTGCAGCGATACGCCATCCCATCTGGTTTGGGCTTAGTGGGACTATCATTTGTTTTTCAACAGGACAATGACCCAACACACCTCCAGGCTGTGTAAGGGCTATTTTACCAAGAAGGAGAGTGATGGAGTGCTACATCAGATGACCTGGCCTCCACAATCCCCAACCTCAACCAAATTGAGATGGTTTGGGATGAGTCGTACCGCAGAGTGAAGGAAAAGCAGCCAACAACTCCTCTGCATATGTGGGAACTCCTTCAAGGCTGTTGGGAAAGTATTCCAGGTGAAGCTGGTTGAGAGAATGCCAAGAGTGTGCAAAGTTGTCATCTAGGCAAAGGGTGGCTATTTGAAGAATCTCAATTATAAAATATATTTTGATTTGTATAACACTTTTTTGGTTACTACATGATTCCATATGTGTTATTTCATAGTTTTGATGTCTTCACTATTATTCTGGGCTCCCGAGTGGTGCAGCGGTCTAAGGCACTGCATCTCAGTGCTTGAGGCATCACTACAGACCCCCTGGTTTGATTCCAGGCTGTATCACTGGTAACCATGGTTACGAGGAGGGGATACTATACTATAATGTTGTTGGGTCAGACCTAACAACATTACATTATAGTATCCCCTCCTCGTGGAGAAAAGCACCTGAGCTAATTATAACACACAAAGTAAGCAAAACAATTAAATGCATAATTCTAACGTTGCCTATAATAATGAATAGCTTACTAATGACATAGACCTATACAAACGTACAAACTATGGCATAAATAACGATAAGTGGTTAAGAGACAAACCGTCATTTGGATTAAGACATGAGCGAGCTGAGACGGATGTAGCGAGCTGAGACGGATGTAGCGAGCTGAGACGGATGTAGCGAGATGAGACGGATGTAGCGAGCTGAGACGGATGTAGCGAGCTGAGACGGATGTAGCGAGCTGAGACGGATGTAGCGAGCTGAGACGGATGTAGCGAGCTGAGACGGATGTAGCGAGCTGAGACGGATGTAGCGAGCTGAGATGGATGTAGCGAGCTGAGACGGATGTAGCGAGCTGAGACGGATGTAGCGAGCTGAGACGGATGTAGCGAGCTGAGACGGACGTAGCCTATACGCCGCCTATTTGTTCAGCACTTTTGAAATGGACAGCGACATAATTCAGAACGTGGGCCGTTCTTACAGTATTCTGCCAGTACACCAAGTCTTAACCATAGGATAAATAATGTTGACACATGAGCAGACAATGAAAGATCTTATAATATTTGATGATGACATTTCTCTAAAACAGGCTATAGGCTACATGTGCACCACCAAGTCAGAACAGTTGTACAAACAGGCCCTGCAGTGCTGTCTCACAATTGCCACACAATTGAATGCATGCTATAATTCTGGCAAGCATGTACCTATTCTCCTCCGTCTGTTGGTTGTGAAGGTCGATGGCTCATCTATATGTGGTGTCTAGCTGAGCCAAAATGTTTGATTTCCCCAGTAATCCCAGTTTAACAGCATTGTCTATATGTGATGCACAATTCACATGTTTTGAGACCCTTTCAGACATGTTTTAAATCCTTAAACCCAGACTTGGACCACACACCCTCTCCACCGTATAGCAGGCAGGGGAAGCAAAATAGTGATTGTTTTGAGACGCTTGCTGTTAGCCACTGCTTCCTTCCAAACCACTCTTTGTTGAATTTGCGATTTCCGACTTTTTGTGTAATGTTTATGTCCATGGCCGATGAGCACCGAGACGTTTTATCTCTAATTTCTCTTCATATGACAAGGATTGAAAAGGATTTACCAGTAGATTGTCAACGTGATTCATGATGATGACTGCTTGTCTAGCTTGCTAGCTAAGAAGTATGATGTTGACATGATCAGTCCAATCAAAGCTACGGTGGATAACACGTGACTTGATGTAATTTTATCTGTGGCCAATGACCTTGAGCCTTCTTGGATGGGCACTGCTAATGTAAATCTATGGCAGCACCCAAAGGGGCTTGAACTTTCTAGCTCTCCCTGTAGATTTTGCGGTGACATAGTGTCCCCATGAGTGACAGAACACTGAGCCAATCACGGAGCAACTAGAGAACATTACCAACCCCTACGCTCTGTATTTTCCCCTGACTGCCCCACCACCACAGAATAAAAAACAAAAAAACATTATTGAACCTTTATTTAACTAGGCAAGTCAGTTAAGAACAAATTCTTATTTACAATGACGGCCAACCAAAATGCTGCGGAGACGGGGGATTAAAAATAAAACTATAGGACAAAACACACATCACGACGAGACACCACAAAACTACATAAAGAGAGACCTAAGACAACAACACATGGCAGCAACACATGACAACACAGCATGGTAGCAACACATGACAACAACACGGTAGCAACACAACATGGCAGCAGCACAACATGGTAGCAGCACAAAACATGGTACAAACATTATTGGGCACAGACAACAGCACATAGGGCAAGAAGGTAGAGACAACAATAAATCACGCGAAGCAGCCACAAGTGTCAGTAAGAGTGTCCATGATTGTGTCTTTGAATGAAGAGATGGAGATAAAACTGTCCAGTTTGAGTGTTGTTTGCAACTCGTTCCAGTCGCTAGCTGCAGCACTGAGCTGGGCTGAAACCCCTGCATTTTGGAGCTGCCTTACTCAAGAAAGCAAAAAAGAGACCATGTTTGTATGCAGCTTTATTAACTCAATATGATTAATTTTTTTACATTGTTTGCAAACTGATATGTGACACATATTAATGCCAAAATAACATGCAAATATATATATATATATATATATATATATTATTTTCTTTTAGTTTTTTTAGCTAAACAGGTGGGGCTCAAAACCACTGGTCGGTTCAAACTTTGATTGGGAACAGATGACGTCATATAAAAACAAAAACTGTTGCGCTCCCTCACCTAAAAATCAGCACTACACCACTGACTATGTTTAAATTGTGACTGCTGAGCCAATCACGTTCAAAAGTCTGAAATAAGTTGTATAGTATTTCAAGTGGGACTGCTGTCGCAAGTCCATAAAAAAATAAGCCTACCTTCTTACCATAATATACCAGGTATTTCCAAGTCAATATAACTAAACCTACTATCAGTTGATCATGAAACATTAGATTTGTTCAACTGTGTGGCTATGTTATTGTTGGACATGTACCGAAAGCGCAACAATAGGACTCGAACGATTATCACCTTAGCAACAGTAAGTAGTCAGACACAGCATTCCAAATCATTCATTATTTTCCAATTCTAAACCATTTGCAATATGCAAAAATTATTCAGCGCGTTTCTATGAGCAATCCAATGGCATATTTTATGCTAGCTAAACGAAGAGGATTCCACTTCAGGTACCGAGACCCAAATGTGCGATGATTTACCGCGACAGCGACTCGAAGAGTGTACCGAGACCCAAAAGTGCAATTTACCGTGACCGTCGAAGAAAGTCACGTTCAGTCTTGGTGCCGATCTAGGTCAGCAGGATGGATCAGCCAATGAATTATGCTCCTTAGCAGGATGGCATATGACAGTAAATTACTAACATTGGGCCCGTATCCACAAAGCGTGTCAGAGTAAGAATCAGTTTTGCCTTTTAGATCGTAATAAGATGATATAGATATATAGATAGATATATGTCCTAGATCAGCACTCCTACTCTGAGACAGTTTGTGGATACAGGTCCTGGTCCCAGATCTGTTTGTGCTCTTGTCCACTCCATTGCTCAGTGTCAAGCCATACATGACAATGAGTGACAAGGACTTGGCATGATAGCGCACACAGACTGGCACTCAGGTTAACATGGCGCTCCATGCTGTCACATAATCAGTCAATGGAAACGAAAGGAGGGTCACCCTCTAGGTTTTATTACTCTGTGCTCCCAATGCATATAGAAATATTGTTGGACTCCTTTGCGGAGTGAAGATATCAGAGAAAGAAAATGTACTTTATTTAGGATGACCCCTATACTTCAGAGCCAGTGTGTGTTGAACAGAACGTCTTCATGTGTGTGTCCACAGGCAGCTGATCTTGATCATCGAGTTGTACAGCCACTATGACGTGTATAACTACCTCAGACAAATAGCACTGACCCTCTGCTCAGACAAAGTGTCGGAGGTCCGGTGGATCTCTTACAAGCTGGTAGGCATGCCGTTTGTACTTGAAAAAATGTGTTGTTGAATGATGTAACAAAGTTTTTTTTATATTTTTTATAAATTTTTAACATTTTCACGTACTCAGATTGTCCTGAATGATATGACGTTTGTGCGCACGTCTGTATTGTGACAAACTTCTGTGGAAGTGTACAGTCATCTCATCTTCATGCAGTGACCTGCTTTTCTGAAGAATGGGAAGCACCCAAATATTGTGTCGCAAATGGCACCCTGTTCCTTATATAGTGTTCTAACTTGTTCTCAACTGGCTTACCTGGTTAAATAATGGTGCTGAGCAATTAGTGCTTTTTGAGGTCGGTTCCATTCTTTAAAAACATAATCAAAGTTTTTGATTTTGGTTTCGATAATTGTACTTTTTTTTTAATGCATTATGAAATAATTCAACATTCAATTGCCAAAACATTGTAAATATTCCATTGTCTGTTTCAGGTCCACATTGGGTTGACATCAATAGGAAATTACTATGAAATAATAACATATTTCATTATTGTATATTACTTAATTTTATTTGATGACTTCATTATTTTTCATTCCTTAAAGTCATCATCTCATCTCTGCTCAGGCAGTACCAGCCAGCCAGCCAGCCAGACAACCATCTAGCGTTATCTCTATGCTCCGTCATACTGTACTGTCTTTGAGTCATCCTATTTAGCTAGGCTAGTGGCTAGCTGGTAGCTGCCTAAGTATGCTGCAGGCTGTCTGACAATATCATTTGACTAGCTCTTCAAAGTAGATGCGGCATACTTTCAAGACTGCTTATTACCAACTACTACAACTACCAATCGGGTAGAGCTACTTCACCAACTGTCTCTATCCTTCTCTCAATGGATTATGGTCATTGTATTTTATTACCACGTTTATGACGCGGCGCTAGGTTGAATATTTGCTTAATGAAAACTACAACTCCCTTCAGCCCAGCATCCCACATACACTATATATACAAAAGTATGTGGACACCCCTTCAATTTCGTCGATTCGGCTATTTCTGACGGGTGTATAAAATCGAGCACACAGCCATGCAATCTCCATAGACAAACATTGGCAGTAGAATGGCCTTACTGAAGAGCTCAGTGACTTTCAAAGTGGCACCGTCATAGGATGCCACCTTTCTAACAAGTCAGTTTGTCCCGGTCAACTGTAAGTGCTGTTATTGTGAAGTGGAAATGTCTAGGAGCAACAACAGCTCAGCCGCGAAGTGGTATGCCACACAAGCTCATAGAACGGGACCGCCGAGTGCTGAAGCGCGTAGCGCGTAAAAATCGTCTGTCCTCGGTTGCAACACTCACTACTGAGTTCCAAACTGCCTCTGGAAGCAAAGAACGCACAATAACTGTTCATCGGGAGCTTCATGAAATGGGTTTCCATGGCCGAGTAGCTGCACACAAGCCTAAGATCACCATGCGCAATGCCAAGAGTCGGCTGAAATGGTGTAAAGGTCGCCGCCATTGGACTCTGGAACAGTGGAAACGCCTTCTCTGGAGTGATGAATCACACTTCACCATCTGGCAGTCCGACGGACAAATCTGGGTTTAGCGGATGCCAGGAGAACGCTACCTGCCCGAATGCATAGTGCCAACTGTAAAGTTTGGTGGCTTAGATAAAATATTCTGGGGCTGTTTTTCATGGTTCGGGCTAGGCCCCTTAGTTCCAGTGAAGGGAAATCTTAACGCTACAGCATACAATGACATTCTAGACGATTCTGTGCTTCCAACTTTGTGACAACAGTTTGGTGTTAGGCCCTTTCCTGTTTCAGCATGACAATGAATGAAAGCAAGTCCCAGCAGCAATATTCCAACATCTAGTGGAAAGCCTTCCCAGAAGAGTGGAGGCTGTTATAGCAGCAAACGGGGGACCAACTCCATATTAATGTCCATGATTTTGGAATGAGATGTTTGACGAGTAGGTGTCCACATACTTTTGGTAATGAATTGTATTTACATACACAGAACCCACCCCCTTACCCAGATGAACAGTCATTGGTTTATTATAATCACATCACATTGTGACGTCAAGTTCCATCCCACCTGAACAGGCTGAAATTCAAGGCATTTTCTTCAAACGGCTCATACACAATTTCAAAGTGTTATTTTGACCTCATATTGTGGAAATATAATCAAATATCATCTCGTCTGTCCCAGGTGGTGGAGATCTTACAGAAGATGTATGCGTGCGGAGCCCACGAGCTGGGCCTGAACTTCATCAACGAGCTCATCGTCCGCTTCTGCCACTGTCCAAAATGGGTGGGCCGCCAGGCCTTTGCCTTCATTTGCCAGGTCAGGATACACATAGTATTATGAAAATAAATCCTTATAAACATTAATCCCAATAGTTGCTAACTTCAGAAAATGTTTTAGTGTGAAATTGCATCAGCCATATTTTATTTTTATTTTTATTTTTTTCTCTTTTTTTTTTGAATGCCATACTTGCCATAGCACTATTCTGAAAGAAGGCGGGTGTGAGAATTGTATGTCTGACTGCTTGGTCATGTTCATTAGGCACCAAACGGAAGGGAAACCAATAAGAAATGTAAACTTTAGTTTTCCGTTGTAATAAAAAAATAATCTGTTGCATTCCCTAATGAACACGACCCTGCTCTCCATCTGTCATCCGTCTGTCTTTCTATCTAAATCAGTTTTTCTATTAACTCTCTTCACTGTGTTCCCCAGGCCATCGTGGAGGAGGACTGTATGCCCATGGACCAGTTTGCCCAGCACCTCCTCCCAAGTCTCCTCAGCCTGTCGTTGGACCCTGTGGCCAACGTCCGCGTGCTGGTGGCCAAAGCACTGCGGCAGAGTGTCATGGAGAAAGGTAAAGACTGGGCCCTCTATCTACCCAAGAATATGAACAAAAATAACATATTTAATGCCATACACAAAAATGTATGCACGCATGACTGTAAGTCGCTTTGGATAAAAGCGTCTGCTAAATGGCATATTATTATTATTATTATTATTATTATTATAATGCATGTAGATGCTTTATGCTATTGATAAAGTCAAGAATGGAATAGAACTTAATTAGCCTTCGAGAGGGAACATGTCTCGCACATTTAAACGCCCACACCAGTAAATCCACTTTTTCCAGCTGAAAGATGATGGCCAGAGCTTACCCATGATGTTGTACAACAATTTATGTCAATAGGTCATCATCATTTTAGTCAAAGTGATATATTTGGCCTTGAAGTGGGACATTCGTGGAAATCCGTATTTTCCAATGAGATAACGTACAAATTATTTTTCAAACTACATTTATTTTCAGGGCTGGATTTTATTTGAATGTTACCACCCACCAGCATGGCATTGTTTATTAATCAGAAACAGCTGCCAAGTTCTTCCTCTTCGCAAATGAGCTGAGCCAAACAGCCTTGCGTCCTGAGCCATGAAAGCAAATGAAAATAGTGTTGTGAGGGAGGACCCTCCAGAATAAGCAGGTCTGTGGCTTATTGACAACTATCTCCTATTAGTGAGACGAGGCAACCTCCAAAGTGTTCCAAACAGAGGACTTCATTGAATGGTCTAAAACAGAACAGAAACAGAAATAGAGATATGATACAATACACATTAAATGAATAAATAGCAGGAGAAGAGCATAACTACTGTGCATGGATGAATTATATTGAATAGAGCAATATCAATAGATAAGTAAAACACTGTACATGATTATAAAACATAAAGGCTGAATGGTCTCAGAGGTACATTTACATGTATCTTATTATCAGCTGTTGTCAAACACTGAACACTGAAAATACATTATCTTCCTCATTACAGTAATTTATCAGACGCTCTTATCCAGAACGACATACAGTTAGTGAGTGCATACATTTTCATACTTTTTTTCGTACTGGTCCCCCGTGGGAATCGAACCCACAACCCTGGCGTTGCAAGCGCCATTTTCTACCAACTGAGCTATACGGGACTATATACAGGTATACAACAAGAGCACTACACAACATTAGCAACAAGAGGGAGGACTGTATCAAACTGTATATGCTGAATGGTATCACACAGTAATACAATGAGAACAATAGATGGTATGAAATAATAATAAATAGGAGTTTGTAAATAGTCACTAATTATTGCCGACCATAATATTGGTTATAGCATAGTAATAGCAGGAGGGAGGAACTAAATGTAGCATAGCTGCTCTAGTACACATTCAATAGTACCAACTGTAGGAACAAGTAACAGCTTACATTTTCCAACGCACCCCAGAAGACATAACTCCAGCCACGCTGTCACAAGGATAACACCCGGAGGAAAACAAGACGTCTCGAGCTGAGGCCTATATTTAAAATGATCATAATCCATTGGATAATTTGTCCTTTTTTTTCTTTTTTTTTTTCTATTGTATAAATGCGTGATATGATTGCATTTAGCAAATTCAGATCCAGCCATAGCCTAGCCAGCTGGCTAATCTTTTGAATACGGTGTATAACAACAGATAACATTAGCTAGGTAGATAAGGTTAGCATGCAATCTAGCTAGGTAGATAAGGTTAGCTAGAAAAGCTTAGCATGCTTGCTAGCTAGCTAGCTAGCTAGCTAGATAAGCTTAGCATTCTAGCAAGCTAGACTGACAGCTGTCAGTGCCCTATTTGTTGTTTCTCCACGTGGAAATCCCCACAACGTACCTTCCCACCCCAGATTCGTGAATATGTATAAGTAGACTCCCATCATTCTTCAGAGGTGGAACCGTAACAAGCATTTCCGCTCTATTACTAGAATGATCGAAATAGGGGTGGCAACTTCCTCTGAAGGGGTCTTTTGAAATGCATCAGCAATGTAAAAACTGATGTAGTACACATTCAAGCTATTGCTAGACCAACTTCTTTGTGGAAAGAGTGTTGAATTGGCCACTGATGAAACAGTGAATGACAGCAGTTAGAGCGAACTGTAGCCTTTCCCAGTTCCAACTGATTTTCTCTCTCATGGCATGGTGTTGTTTTTGCTCCTCCCAAATGTGTTATGCGGTATGTTCCAATATCCAAACGAGCATACCACTTAGAATATTGTATTCCCTCTCTCTTCTGTGGACTATTTTCTCCCTTCATTTTGTTGTTAATGTTTTCCCTCTATTCTTCATTGTTCTCCATATTTCCCCAGTTTCCTACATTCTTATATTTAATTATGTTAAGTACTGCCCACCGGTCCACCCATTAGGGCCTCATTGACTTGAATTGGGACACCCATTCTAGTAATTATATTTCTATGGTTGTGACCCATGTAAAATGCACTTTAAATACAGTGGGGGAAAAAAGTATTTAGTCAGCCACCAATTGTGCAAGTTCTCCCACTTAAAAAGATGAGAGAGGCCTGTAATTTTCATCATAGGTACACGTCAACTATGACAGACAAAAATTCCAGAATATCACATTGTAGGATTTTTAATGAATTTATTTGCAAATTATGGTGGAAAATAAGTATTTGGTCAATAACAAAAGTTTCTCAATACTTTGTTATATACCCTTTGTTGGCAATGACACAGGTCAAATGTTTTCTGTAAGTCTTCACAAGGTTTTCACACACTGTTGCTGGTATTTTGGCCCATTCCTCCATGCAGATATCCTCTAGAGCAGTGATGTTTTGGGGCTGTCGCTGGGCAACACAGACTTTCAACTCCCTCCAAAGATTTTCTATGGGGTTGAGATCTGGAGACTGGCTAGGCCACTCCAGGACCTTGAAATGCTTCTTACGAAGCCACTCCTTCGTTGCCCGGGCGGTGTGTTTGGGATCATTGTCATGCTGAAAGACCCAGCCACGTTTCATCTTCAATGCCCTTGCTAATGGAAGGAGGTTTTCACTCAAAATCTCACGATACATGGCCTCATTCATTCTTTCCTTTACATGGATCAGTCGTCCTGGTCCCTTTGCAGAAAAACAGCCCCAAAGCATGATGTTTCCACCCCCATGCTTCACAGTAGGTATGCTGTTCTTTGGATGCAACTCAGCATTCTTTGTCCTCCAAACACGACGAGTTGAGTTTTTACCAAAAAAGTTATATTTTGGTTTCATCTGACCATATGACATTCTCCCAATCCTCTTCTGGATCATCCAAATGCACTCTAGCAAACTTCAGACGGGCCTGGACATGTACTGGCTTAAGTAGGGGGACACGTCTGGCACTGCAGGATTTGAGTCCCTGGCGGCGTAGTGTGTTACTGATGATAGGCTTTGTTACTTTGGTCCCAGCTCTCTGCAGGTCATTCACTAGGTCCCCCCGTGTGGTTCTGGGATTTTTGCTCACCGTTCTTGTGATCATTTTGATCCCACGGGGTGAGATCTTGCGTGGAGCCCCAGATCGAGGGAGATTATCAGTGGTCTTGTATGTCTTCCATTTCCTAATAATTGCTCCCACAGTTGATTTCTTCAAACCAAGCTGCTTACCTATTGCAGATTCAGTCTTCCCAGCCTGGTGCAGGTCTACAATTTTGTTTCTGGTGTCCTTTGACAGCTCTTTGGTCTTGGCCATAGTGGAGTTTGGAGTGTGACTGTTTGAGGTTGTGGACAGGTGTCTTTTATACTGATAACAAGTTCAAACAGGTGCCATTAATACAGGTAACGAGTGGAGGACAGAGGAGCATCTTAAAGAAGAAGTTACAGGTCTGTGAGAGCCAGAAATCCTACTTGTTTGTAGGTGACCAAATACTTATTTTCCACCATAATTTGCAAATAAATTCATTAAAAATCCTACAATGTGATTTTCTGGATTTGTTTTCTCTCAATTTGTCTGTCATAGTTGACGTGTACCTATGATGAAAATTACAGGCCTCTCTCATCTTTTTAAGTGGGAGAACATGCACAATTGGTGGCTGACTAAATACTTTTTTCCCCCACTATAAATGCTGACTTGACTTGTACTTTCAGCGTACTTCAAAGAGCCGGGCAGTGCCTACTTAGACGAGCTGGAGGAGACGGTGATGGCCCTGCAGGCGGACAAGGACCGAGACGTACGCTTCTTTGCCAGCCTGGACCCCAACATGGTGCTTATGGACACGGCTGCCTTAAACCAGAACCAGACAGACAGCCTGGACCCCAACATGGTGCTTATGGACACGGCTGCCTTAAACCAGAACCAGACAGACAGCCTGGACCCCAACATGGTGCTTATGGACATGGCTGCCTTAATCTAGACCCAGCCAGCCTGCTCCGACCCACAGCCAACAACTATCACCAGCACCAGACCACTAGCTTGTAGGAAATAAAGGCAGTGATACATAAACATACATACAATCATTCATGTTCTCTCTCAAACAAAACACACACAAACTCATACACACACATACACATACACATACATACATACATACATACATACATACATACATACATACATACATACATACATACATACACACACACACACTCCTACATGCATAGACTTGCATACAATCATTCATTCTCTCTTTCTCAAACACACACACACGCTCAGACACACACTCATTCACACACACTCATATACACACACACTCATACACACACTCATATACACACACACACACACACACACACACACACACACTCGATCTGAAAACGGCACCTAGCTAAGCTAAACCAGCCACCGCAAAATGGCGTCGGATCCCAGGTGGAAAGCAACTCGCGTCTCGTCATCGAGTCACCTCAACCCATCCGTATCCAGGCAGCTCTCTCAGGTCCTCTGGTCTCATCACAGTTCCTCTCTCTCTCTCTTTTCATATTGTCTTCAAGGGCCTCCGTAACCAGTACTGCTTAGGAGAAGGAACAGCCGCACCACTCGGCACTCCTAAGTCATATCGGACACTTTTTTGACAAAACGAAAGATGTTAATGAACTCATGGCTTCTTCCCTCTGTGTATTTACCACGTCAATAATGTGACCCAAGTCTCCCATTTTTGGCAGAGACCAATGAAATACCTCTGTATGGACATTACTCGGGCCAGTATTGCCATAGGGGCGTTTGGGTTAAGAAACCTTTTTAGAATGATAGATGGGGCGGCAGGTAGCTTAGTGGTTAAGAGCGTAGTGCCAGTAACCGAAAGGTCGCTGGTTCTAATCCCCGAGCCGACTAGGTGAAAAATCTGTCGATGTGCCCTTGAGCAAGGCACTTAACCCTAATTGCTCCTGTAAGTCGCTCTGGATAAGAGCGTCTGCTAAATGACTAAAAATGTAAATGTAATGTAAATGTAAATTAGCTTATAGAATGGGGTACAGCGCTTTAGAACGTCGCAGATAGAAATTTAATGTATAGATAGTCATACTAGAATTGTGATTCTTCGATACACAATGCATGATTATCTGTACATTCTGTAACATTGCTCTCCTCTGAATAAATCTCTGGTGTCAGCGGGCAAGTCATTACTGCATCCCAAATGGCACCCTATTCCTTTTATAGTGCACTACTTTTGACCAGGGCCTATAGGGAATAGGGTGCCATTTGGCATACAGCCCTTCAATTGTGTTTTTGGGGGGAGGGAGGTTATTTGGGTGTTCTCGACTCAAGGGCTTATTACATATGATAAAGTGACAGAGTTTGTTGTAGAACGAAGAAGCAGAAAAAGAGATTGATAGTTTGGTAAAGACCTGTGAAGCACTCCCCCTTATCCACTTCAACATTGTGGATCCCAATACCATTTTGGTCGACATCATATCTATGGTTAAATGGTAACTTTTTGGTCAGTCGGTCCACTGACCACAATAAATTGTACAGTATAGGAATGGTTGTGTGCCCTGGGTTTGTGTTCCAAGATGCTCTGACCATTATATCTCAGTAGTGGTGAAATAAGTTTGTTGGAGAACAAATAACTTCCAAACATTGGCAAGCATTGTATTGTCAAACCTGTGTAGTCAGAGGAGCCGAGGCCAGTTGTAGGGTTTTCTGTAGAGACATGAGTGTGAATATAATGGGAGCTGTCACCAAGTCACTTTTGTAGTCTTTTTTATCTCTTTTTTTCTCTCCTGTACACATGGCAACCCATTTTTGACCATAGACACGACTTGAGATCATAAACTGATTGCGGTGTGGCGTGCATCTCAAGTCTGTCTTCCATCTTATGGAAATGTTCACTGCGGTAGTACTATAGCCTACCTAACTCATCTCATCTGTCTGCAATTTTCCCCATCTTGTTTTCTTTATGTGGTTGAACTGTTAATATACACTACCGGTCAAAAGTTTTAGAACACTTACTCATTCAAGGGTTTTTCTTTATTTTTACTATTTTCTACATTGTAGAATAATAGTGAAGACATCAAAACTATGAAATAACACACATGGAATCATGTAGTAACCACAGAATTGTTAAACAAATCCGAATATATAGATTCTTCAAATTGCCACACTTTGCCTTGATGACAGCGTTGCACACTCTTGGCATTCTCTCAACCAGCTTCACCTGGAATACTTTCCAACAGCCTTGAAGGAGTTCCCACATATGCTGAGCACTTGTTGGCTGCTTTTCCTTCACTCTACGGTCCGACTCATCCCAAACCATCTCAATTTGGTTGAGGTTGGGGGATTGTGGAGGCCAGGTCATCTGATGCAGCACTCCATCACTCTCCTTCTTGGTAAAATAGCCCTTACACAGCCTGGAGGTGTGTTGGGTCATTGTCCTGTTGTAAAACGAATGATTGTCCCACTAAGCCCAAACCAGATGGGATGGCGTATCGCTGCAGAATACTGTGGTAGCAATGCTGGTTAAGTGTGCCTTGAATTCTAAATAAATCAGTGTCACCAGCAAAGCGCCCCCACACCATAACACCTCCTCCATGCTTTACGGTGGTAAATACACATGCAGAGATCATCCGTTCACCCACACCGCGTCTCACAAAGACACAGCGGTTGGAACCAAAACCTCCAATTTGAACTCCAGACCAAAGGACACATTTCCACCGGTCTGCTCGTGTTTCTTGGCCCAAGCAAGTCTCTTCTTCTTATTGCTGTCCTTTAGTAGTGGTTTCTTTGCAGAAATTCGACCATGAAGGCCTGATTTCACACAGTCTCCTCTGGACAGTTGATGTTGAGATGTGTCTGTTACTTGAACTCTGTGAAGCATTTATTTGGGCTGCAATTTCTGAGGCTGGTAACTCTAATGAACTTACCCTCTGCAGCAGAGGTAACTCTGGGTCTTCCATTCCTGTGGCTGTCCTCATGAGAGCCAGTTTCATCATAGCGCTTGATGGTTTTTGCGACTGCACTTGAAGAAACTTTCAAAGTTCTTGAAATGTTCCATATTGACTAACCTTTATGTCTTAAAGTAATGATGGACTGTCGTTTCTCTTTGCTTATTTGGTAAAATACCATCTTCTGTATACCCCCGCTCCCTTGTCACAACACAACTGATTGGCTCAAACGCATTAAGAAGGAAAGAAATTCCACAAATTAACTTTTAAGAAGGCATACCTGTTAATTGAAATGCATTCCAGGTGACTACCTCATGAAGCTGGTTGAGAGAATGCCAAGAGTGTGCAAAACTGTCATCAAGGCAAAGGGTGGATATTTGAAGAATCTCAATTATAAAATACATTTTGATTACTACATGATTCCATATGTGTTATTTCATAGTTTTGATGTCTACATTATTATTCTACAATGTAGAAAATAGTAAAAATAAAGAAAAACCCTTGAATGAGTAGGTGTTCTAAAACTTTTGACCGGTAGTGTATATGCATTTAATTACATTTATTTTTCTTTTCAATTATGTACCATTGTTCAAAGATTTTATATCATAACTTTGCAATTCACAACCTTTGTAATATTCAATGGTTTCTTTTAAAATATGTTTTATGTATTGTTATTTTTAGTATTCTGTAATTAAATGTATAATATAAATCAGAAAAACCAACAAATGAATTGTGCAAATGAGTGTCACACCATTGTCACAAAGGTTCAAAACACCTGCAACACAGATTTTTTATTAATATAACTCAGCTAGGTGATTTTCCATGAAGGAAAATTGTGACTTGCTTCTTTAAAAGTATTTGTGTGATACTTGAAGTTTAAAATGTATTTTTACTTAAGTGAAGTGGTGAAATATAGTCAAAGTTAAATATATTAAAATATCTGTTCTGATTACTTTGATAGACTACTACACTGGTCAAAAATATAAACGCAACATGTAAAGTTCTGTTCCCATGTTTCATGAGCTGAAATAAAAGATCCCAGAAATGTTCCATACACACAAAAAGCGTATTTATCTCAAATTTTGTGCACAAATTTGTTTACATCCCTGTTAGTGAGCATTTTATCCTTTGTCAAGATAATTCATCCACCTGACAGGAGCCATGTGTGGTGACAGACGTGCTGGTGAAGCTACGTCACAGAAGACAGGTCTCCAAGTTCATCTACGACAAATCAGCAAAATACTTACCTGAGCTCAGGATGGGTGAAACGGTGCGAATGAAGCCACTACCAGGGGACCGGACGGGCCTCTGGAGACTCAGATCTGGAGACTACCAGTGGCACCACGCTCCTACTTGGTCGAAGTGAATGGATCACTGTACCGTCGTAACAGGGTTGACCTTCGGATTGCTGAGCCAGCATCTACTCAGAACTCTGATGGTCATAGGGGTCGCATGACAAAAGACGGAACCCCAGCAAGTCACATGGGGCCTGAGGCACTGGGCGAAGAGCCTGGGGATCACAGGTCGGCCACTCCCTCGCCCATCAATACTCCCCTTAGACAGTCAGGTGACACGCCTGTGCGGGAGCCCGCAGTCCACGCAGACAAGCCCCCTGTCTTTTCACGCTGCGGGCATCTGTCCCAGCCACCAAAAATACTTAATCTGTAGGTTTCCCATTAGGGATTGTTGACAGACAGAGATAAAGGTGAAGAGAGTATCAAAATGTGTTAAGTGGTTAACTGAATAAAAAAATAAATAATAATAATACTAAACTGTTCATGTTGGAAATTACTACTAGGTTTGTTTTGTTAGTGAATTGACAGCTCCTGTCCTATTTTATAAAAGGGAAGACGTTATGGGTGGAAGATGGCTCAATGATTCCATTTGTTGGTAAATGTTAATTACTGCAACTCCAGTGTTTTACCGGCGTACTTGAGATACCCGGATGTATTGCAATATACTGAACAAGACTGGTTACTCGCATCAATGCCTCTGTCTCGTCATTTAACATTCAAACAGTTACCTCTGCTGCAGAGGATAAGTTCATTAGAGTTACCAGCCTCAGAAATTGCAGCCCTAATAAATGCTTCACAGAGTTCAAGTAACAGACACATCTCAACATCAACTGTTCAGAGTAGACTGTGTGAATCAGGCCTTCATGGTCCAATTGCTGCAAAGAAACCACTACTAAAGGACACCAATAAGAAGAAGAGACTTGCTTGGGCCAAGAAACACAAGCAACGGACATTAGACCGGTGGAAATGTTTCCTTAGGTCTGGAGTCCAAATTGGAGGTCTTTGTTCCAACCGCCGTGTCTTTGTGAGACGCGGTGTGGGTGAACAGATTATCTCTGCATGTGTATTTTCCACAGTAAAGCATGGAGGAGGAGGTGTTATGGTGTGGGGGTGCTTTGCTGGTGACACTGTGATTTATTTAGAATTCAAGGCACACTTAACCAGCATGGATACCATAGCATTCTGCAGCGATACGCCATCCCATCTGGTTTGGGCTTAGTGGGACTATCATTTGTTTTTCAACAGGACAATGACCCAACACACCTCCAGGCTGTGTAAGGGCTATTTTACCAAGAAGGAGAGTGATGGAGTGCTACATCAGATGACCTGGCCTCCACAATCCCCAACCTCAACCAAATTGAGATGGTTTGGGATGAGTCGTACCGCAGAGTGAAGGAAAGCAGCCAACAACTCCTCTGCATATGTGGGAACTCCTTCAAGGCTGTTGGGAAAGTATTCCAGGTGAAGCTGGTTGGAGAGAATGCCAAGAGTGTGCAAAGTTGTCATCTAGGCAAAGGGTGGCTATTTGAAGAATCTCAATTATAAAATATATTTTGATTTGTATAACACTTTTTGGTTACTACATGATTCCATATGTGTTATTTCATAGTTTTGATGTCTTCACTATTATTCTGGGCTCCCGAGTGGTGCAGCGGTCTAAGGCACTGCATCTCAGTGCTTGAGGCATCACTACAGACCCCTGGTTTGATTCCAGGCTGTATCACTGGTAACCATGGTAACGAGGAGGGGATACTATACTATAATGTTGTTGGGTCAGACCTAACAACATTACATTATAGTATCCCCTCCTCGTGAGAGAAAAGCACCTGAGCTAATTATAACACACAAAGTAAGCAAAACAATTAAATGCATAATTCTAACGTTGCCTATAATAATGAATAGCTTACTAATGACATAGACCTATACAAACGTACAAACTATGGCATAAATAACGATAAGTGGTTAAGAGACAAACCGTCATTTGGATTGAGACATGAGCGAGCTGAGACGGATGTAGCGAGCTGAGACGGATGTAGCGAGCTGAGACGGATGTAGCGAGCTGAGACGGATGTAGCGAGCTGAGACGGATGTAGCGAGCTGAGACGGATGTAGCGAGCTGAGACGGATGTAGCGAGCTGAGACGGATGCAGCGAGCTGAGACGGATGCAGCGAGCTGAGACGGATGTAGCGAGCTGAGACGGATGTAGCGAGCTGAGACGGATGTAGCGAGCTGAGACGGATGTAGCGAGCTGAGACGGATGTAGCGAGCTGAGACGGATGTAGCCTATACGCCGCCTATTTGTTCAGCACTTTTGAAATGGACAGCGACATAATTCAGAACGTGGGCCGTTCTTACAGTATTCTGCCAGTACACCAAGTCTGAACCATAGGATAAATAACGTGGGCACATGAGCAGACAATGAAAGATCTTATAATATTCGATGATGACATTTCTCTAAAACAGGCTATAGGCTACATGTGCACCACTAAGTCAGAACAGTTGTACAAACAGGCCCTGCAGTGCTGTCTCACAATTGCCACACAATTTAATGCATGCTATAATTCTGGCAAGCATGCACCTATTCTCCTCCGTCTGTTGGTTGTGAAGGTCGATGGCTCGTCTATATGCGGTGTCTAGCTGAGCCAAAATGTTTGATTTCCCCAGTAATCCCAGTTTAACAGCATTGTCTATATGTGATGCACAATTCACATGTTTTGAGACCCTTTCAGACATGTTTTAAATCCTTAAACCCAGACTTGGACCACACACCCTCTCCACCGTATAGCAGGCAGGGGAAGCAAAATAGTGATTGTTTTGAGACGCTTGCAGTTAGCCACTGCTTCCTTCCAAACCACTCTTTGTTGAATTTGCGATTTCCGACTTTTTGTGTAATGTTTATGTCCATGGCCGATGAGCACCGAGACGTTTTATCTCTAATTTCTCTTCATATGACAAGGATTGAAAAGGATTTACCAGTAGATTGTCAACGTGATTCATGATGATGACTGCTTGTCTAGCTTGCTAGCTAAGAAGTATGATGTTGACATGATCAGTCCAATCAAAGCTACGGTAGATAACACGTGATTTGATGTCATTTTATCTGTGGCCAATGACCTTGAGCCTTCTTGGATGGGCACTGCTACTGTAAATCTATGGCAGTACCCAAAGGGGCTTGAACTTTCTAGCTCTCCCTGTAGATTTTGCGGTGACATAGTGTCCCCATGAGTGACAGAACACTGAGCCAATCACGGAGCAACTAGAGAACATTACCAACCCCTACGCTCTGTATTTTCCCCTGACTGCCCCACCACCACAGAATAAAAAACAAAAAACATTATTGAACCTTTATTTAACTAGGCAAGTCAGTTAAGAACAAATTCTTATTTACAATGACGGCCAACCAAAATGCTGCGGAGACAGGGGATTAAAAATAAAACTATAGGACAAAACACACATCACGACTGAGACACCACAAAACTACATAAAGAGAGACCTAAGACAACAACACAACATGGCAGCAACACATGACAACACAGCATGGTAGCAACACATGACAACAACACGGTAGCAACACAACATGGCAGCAGCACAACATGGTAGCAGCACAAAACATGGTACAAACATTATTGGGCACAGACAACAGCACATAGGGCAAGAAGGTAGAGACAACAATACATCACGCGAAGCAGCCACAAGTGTCAGTAAGAGTGTCCATGATTGAGTCTTGAAGAGATGGAGATAAAACTGTCCAGTTTGGAGTGTTGTTTGCAACTCGTTCCAGTCGCTAGCTGCAGCACTGAGCTAGGCTGAAACCCCTGCATTTTGGAGCTGCCTTACTCAAGAAAGCAAAAAAGAGACCATGTTTGTATGCAGCTTTATTAACTCAATATGATAAATTTTTTTACATTGTTTGCAAACTGATATGTGACACATATTAATGCCAAAATAACATGATATATATATATATTATTTTCTTTTTCTTTTTTTAGCTAAACAGGTGGGGCTCAAAACCACTGGTCGGTTCAAACTTTGATTGGGAACAGATGACGTCATATAAAAACAAAAACTGTTGCGCTCCCTCACCTAAAAATCAGCACTACACCACTGACTATAGCCTGTTTAAATTGTGACTGCTGAGCCAATCACGTTCAAAAGTCTGAAATAAGTTGTATAGTATTTCAAGTGGGACTGCTGTCGCAAGTCCATAAAAAAATAAGCCTACCTTCTTACCATAATATACCAGGTATTTCCAAGTCAATATAACTAAACTTACTATCAGTTGATCATGAAACATTAGATTTGTTCAACTGTGTGGCTATGTTATTGTTGGACATGTACCGAAAGCGCAACAATAGGACTCGAACGATTATCACCTTAGCAACAGTAAGTAGTCAGACACAGCATTCCAAATCATTCATTATTTTCCAATTCTAAACCATTTGCAATATGCAAAAATTATTCAGCGCGTTTCTATGAGCAATCCAATGGCATATTTTATGCTAGCTAAACGAAGAGGATTCCACTTCAGGTACCGAGACCCAAATGTGCGATGATTTACCGCGACAGCGACTCGAAGAGTGTACCGAGACCCAAAAGTGCAATTTACCGTGACTGTCGAAGAAAGTCAAGTTCAGTCTTGGTGCCAGGCTGCGTGAAACGGGAGAGATGTTCGTTGTGCCCGACTGCCAGCACAATATGAGAATCAGAGAGCTAAAAAACGCCATGGAATTAGTGGTTGTGATTCCCACAGACTTCCAGAGAGTATGCTAACTGGATAAAGGTCAAATAAATATGTTTGATCTCATTTGCTGGTTTAACTGTTGACATATTTTAATAAGAAATGGGATGTCGTTGTTAATTAATTTCTTAGATGTATTCATTTATTTTTAATGGGTTTAATGAAGTTAGAATCACAGCCCTTATAAATCTCAAAAGTAGGCTAGTAGTGACGGGCCCATCATGGTGAACATTTGATTATAGGGTGTTTTCCAGTTTGCCTAATTATCTAAGGATGTGCTTGTCTGACCAGACCCAATGTATACTCCACCCAACAGATGACCTATATGATGACACCACTATTCACTGTAATGACATCGTCCCCGGAACTACTGTCACCCTGATGATCTGGCCTTACGATGGATGGGCTGAGCTTGTGATAGCTGCAGCTACTGGGGGATGTACTCAAGGTGATGTGGCATAAAAGAACAACCTAGAACAGTCTACTGCAGTCATACACAGAGACTCTCTATGGCTCAGGTCAATATTGATCATCATTTAAAAAAAAGAACCATCATCAACAAAAATAGTAATAGCTATACTGCATGTCAAAGTCGCATCAATTCAAATCTGGTATTAGGAACAAAAGAGGTCAACACGACTTCTAAGATATACTAGTTATTTTAATTAATGCAAAAACCTTCAATGGTAAATATGATGTTTCGTATATACGGGCTCTTTGAAATACCTCGCAGGGCACTTCAGAGAACTAATCCATTGTTCTAGGTTCTTGCTCAAATACTCTGACAGAGAGAATTTCCCACCTCTCTGCTGACCAATTAGAGTAGAGACTTGAGCGTGGTTTAGACTTACTCAGCCTATCCGTTGGCGCACAGGCTAGTCCCCCTCCTCTTAGCGCATCCCTGTTTCCAGGCATACGTTCATCATAACAACCTGTCATAGTGAGAAGAGCCAGCTCCCTTAGACACCATTCCTACGTCCAAGGAAGGTTCACAGATCACAAAGAACCAGTATATTCCAGTATCTGGAGACACAAATCCCTATCTCATTTTACCCCCTAAAACAGCTCTTTACATCAATCACAGCTTGCCAGGTGTCACAACCTACATTAGCACAGTCCAGAATTCATTCTTTCTAAGTTAGTCATCCCATCAATTATGAAAATAATAAATCCCCAATAATAGTCTACAGCAGTCATACACAGAGACTCTCTATGGCTCAGGTCAATATTGATCATAATAAAAAAAGAACCATCATGTCACGATCGTCGTATTGAACAGACCAAGGCGCAGCGTGATGAACGAACATGTTTAACTTTATTATCTTTAGTGATAATAGACACAATCAACAAAACAAGAAACGACTCGTGAAGTCCACGGTAACAATGACCAACACGGAACAAGAACCCACAAACACAAAGGGAAAACAGACAGTTTAAATATGGCTCCCAATCAGAGACAACCAACGACAGCTGACACTCGTTGCCTCTGATTGGGAGTCACTCTGGCCAACCTAGAAATAAACACAACAGAACTACCAACATAGAAATAAACACATAGAATGAACACACCCTGGCTCAACATATAGAGTCCCAGAGCCAGGGTGTGACAGTACCCCCCCCCTAAAGGCGCGGACTGCGACCGCGCCTCCACTAGAACAAAACAGGGGAGGGCTGGGTGGGCATACCTCCTCGGCGGCGGTTCTGGCTCCGGCCTTGCCCACCACCCTCCAATAAACCCCCCATAGCGCCCCTGGTCCAGTCTGGCCCCGCTGGCTGGAGCTGAACTGGACTTAGCAGGAGCGGTTAGCTTCAGCTCCGTAGTGGAGCAGTTCACCGGTACCTTACCAGGCACCGGTGACCCAGGCACGGGTTGTGCTGGACTGACGACGCGCACCCCTGGCTTGGTGCGTGGAGGAGGAACGGGCCTTACCAGGCTGTCGACTCGCACCCCTGGCTTGGTGCGTGGAGGAGAAACGGGCCTTACCAGGCTGACGACGCACACCGTAGGCTTGGTGCGTGGAGCAGGGACAGGCCGGGCTGGGCTGGCGACGCACCCCGTAGGCTTGGTGCGTGGAGCAGGGACAGGCCGGGCTGGGCTGGCGACGCACACCGTAGGCTTGGTGCGTGGAGCAGGGACAGGCCGGACTGGGCTGGCGACGCACACCGTAGGCTTGGTGCGTGGAGCAGGGACAGGCCGGACTGGGCTGGCGACGCACACCGTAGGCTTGGTGCGTGGAGCAGGGACAGGCCGGACTGGGCTGGCGGCGCACACCGTAGGCTTGGTGCGAGGGAGCAGGGACAGGCCGGACCGGGCTGGCGACAGCGCACCGTACACTTGGTGCGAGGGGCCGGAACAGGCCGGACCGTACTGGGGACACACACCACTGGCTCTACCTCGGGATCTGGAACGGGCCGGACCGGACTGGTAACACACCCCAGTACCTCTCGCCGTGCCTCTACACCTTCCTTCCCTGCTTTGACCAGTGGCCCCCATAACCTGGTGGCCTTCTGAATCCGCCCCTTTTCTGCCTCCGTCAGCCCCGTCGTCCATGCCGTGTGCCCCCCCTAAAAATGTTCTGGGGTTGCCTCTCGCCTGTCCGACGTTGACACTGCTGACGCCGCTGCTCCTCTTTCGCCAGGGCCTCTCCCGGCGCTTCCTCCCATGTCCAGTCCAAGTTCTGCCCCGGGACACGCTGCTTGGTCCTTACTTGGTGGGTTCTTCTGTCACGATCGTCAGGGAGAGACCAATGCGCAGCGTGTTGAACGAACATGGTATTTATTATCTTCAGTGATAACATACACAACCCACAAAACAATAAACGACTCGTAACGTCCAACGGTAACAATGACCAACTGGAACAAGAACCCACAAACACAAAGGGAAAACAGACAGTTTAAATATGGCTCCCAATCAGAGGCAACGAGTGTCAGCTGTCGTTGGTTGTCTCTGATTGGGAGCCATATTTAAACTGTCTGTTTTCCCTTTGTGTTGTCCCTTTCTCATTCAACTGAGACTGCTCTTCTCTGTGTCACAGAGGCTCTCCGCACTGCTAAAGCTAACTCTCTCTCCTCTGCTCTTGTCCTTCTACACCTGTCTGCTGCCTTTGATACAGTGAACCATCAGATCCTCCTCTCCACCCTCTCCGAGCTGGGCATCTCCGGCGCGGCTCACTCCTGGATTGCGTCCTACCTGACCGGTCGCTCCTACCAAGTGGCGTGGCGAGAAGCTGTCTCCGCACCACGTGCTCTCACCACTGGTGTCCCCCAGGGCTCAGTTCTAGGCCCTCTCCTTTTCTCCCTATACACCAAGTCACTTGGCTCTGTCATATCCTCACATGGCCTCTCCTATCATTGCTACGCTGACGATACACAACTAATCTTCTCCTTTCCCCCTTCTGATAACCAGGTGGCGAATCGCATCTCTGCATGTCTGGCCGACATATCAGTATGGATGACGGATCACCACCTCAAGCTGAACCCCTGGCAAGACGGAGCTGCTCTTCCTCCCGGGGAAGGACTGCCCGTTCCATGATCTCGCCATCACGGTTGACAACTCCGTTGTGTCCTCCTCCCAGAGTGCGAAGAGCCTTGGCGTGACCCTGGACAACACCCTGTCGTTCTCCGCTAACATCAAGGCGGTGACCCGATCCTGCAGGTTCATGCTCTACAACATTCGGAGAGTACGACCCTGCCTTACACAGGAAGCGGCACAGGTCCTAATCCAGGCACTTGTCATCTCCCGTCTGGATTACTGCAACTCGCTGTTGGCTGGGCTCCTGCCTGTGCCATTAAACCCCTACAACTCATCCAGAATGCCGCAGCCCGTCTGGTGTTCAACCTTCCCAAGTTCTCTCACGTCACCCCCCTCCTCCGCACCTCCACTAGCTTCCAGTTGAAGCTCGCATCCGTTACAAGACCATGGTGCTTGCCTATGGAGCAGTGAGGGGAACGGCACCTCCGTACCTTCAGGCTCTGATCAGTCCCTACACCCAGGCGAAGGCATTGCGTTCATCCACCTCTGGCCTGCTGGCTCCCTTCCTCTGCGGAAGCATAGTTCCCGCTCAGCCCAGTCAAAGCTGTTCGCTGCTCTGGCACCCCAATGGTGGAACAAGCTCCCTCACGACGCCAGGACAGCGGAGTCACTCACCACCTTCCGGAGACATTTGAAACCCCACCTCTTTAAGGAACACCTGGGATAGGATAAAGGGTGAATGCACCAATTTGTAGTCGCTCTGGATAAGAGCGTCTGCTAAATGACGTAAATGTGCCCTTGAGCAAGGCACTTAACCCTAATTGCTCCTGTAAGTCGCTCTGGATAAGAGCGTCTGCTAAATGACTAAAATGTAAATGTAAATGTCTCTCCCTGACGATCGTGACACATCATCAACAAAAATAGTAATAGCAATACTGCATTTCTTTACTAGACATGCTGAAAGATCCACCTCCTTATTTGATGTAATGTGGCTAGCCTGTACTTACTGCACATCTAAACATTTACATTTACGTCATTTAGCAGACACTCTTATCCAGAGTGACTTACAAATTGGTGCATTCAACTTATGATAGCCAGTGGGACAACCACTTTTTTTTATGGGGGGGGGGGGTAGAAGGATTACTTTTATGCTATTCCAGGTATTCCTTAAAGAGGTAGGGTTTCAAGTGTCTCCGGAAGGTGGTCAGTGACTCAGCTGTCCTGGCGTCGTGGGGGAGCTTGTTCCACCATTGGGGTGCCAGGGCAGCGAATAGCTTTGAATGGGCTGAGCGGGAACTGTGCTTCCGTAGAGGTAGGGGAGCTAGCAGGCCAGAGGTGGATGAACGTAGTGCCCTCGTTTGGGTGTAGGGTCTGATCAGAGCCTGAAGGTAAGGAGGTGCCGTTCCCCTCACAGCTCCGTAGGGAAGCACCATGGTCTTGTAGTAACAACATCTCACAGCTGTTATTACAACATGTAGACCTTATTAACTTCACTCTTCCCTTTTTTTAGGATGAACATTTCTACTTTTCACACATAAAAATGACTATTTTCCTCTTTATTTCACGTAGCTCAAGAGTGTGATGTCCAAACCAGCACCGCCACGTTCCTCCCATCCCAGTGCTATGGGTTCCATGGGTGGAGCTCCCTCCTGGCTCTCTCACCGTCTCTTCTCTGCTCTGTTCATCAGTGCCCACCGTGGACACATGCCCGCTGTCCGCTTCCTGCTCCAACAAGGTACCCACCACCGCAGAGGCAAAACATCTGGATATCACCGGCGCACTAGAAAAACCTTGTATCTCACTTTGGGTGATTTTGATCAATTATTCTACATCAATTGAATGTAGACATCCCCCTCAGAGGTGTCATGCCCATAGCGGGCACATGTCAGGTGCCCCCTCAGATTTGTCATGTAAAAGACATTTGCAAAAAACATGTAATAATCTCTGTAATACTACTAGCCACTTAGCAATTTTATGAGGTTGGCTTTAGCTAGCCCAGATAGGTTCCCGATCTCCCAGCTAACAAGAAGCCATTTCAGGCTATCAATCAAGTAAGAGTAATTAGCTTGTCTAACTATCTTAGCTGGCATGCCTACTGGCAAGGTTGGTAGACTTTAGAAAAGCAAGCAGTAACTAAATGTACTGAATATTTTACCCAGATTTTAGCAGAGATGCAGAGAAGCATATTTAGTTCATTTAATAAAAGAACCACCAGTCAGGATGATACAGACAGCTCAAGAGTTATGCTTAGAGATGCAGAAAAAAAAAAATATATATATTTTTACATATAATTAAGTATAGTGATTATGGCTCTAGATTGCAGGAAAAAGCTGTTTCATGTGTTTGAAAAATGCTAAACTCTTCAATTTATGGACAGAGGACCTGGCAGCTCTTCCTCTTCCACTGGCAGGAGCGGGCGCAGGGCGTGCGCCTCAAGCCTCACCTGGACGAGACGGAGCTGTTCGCCCACTAGAAACATGACTCCCAGCTACGCACCTGGCACCGGGGTGCCCACGCCCAGAGATACATGGCCCACCTGGGGCGCTGTAGCCGTGGGGTGGAGGGCAGGGTGGAAGTGAGGCAGCTGGGGCCGCCGCAGAACACGGCCATGAGGGCCCAGGCAAGGAGGGCGTGGATGGGGGACGCGTGACCAGAGCTGCAGTTCAAGAACAGGGCGGGTGGCCAAGAGCCTGGTCCTGGAGAGCCGTGGACGCAGGATTTTATTCCAGCCCAGCACTAACACACCAGTTCCTAACTACTCTAGATTGAATCGCATGAGCAGTCGGATCATTTGAATCAGATGTGTTAGTGTTGGGTTGGAACAAAAACCTGCTAACAGACAATGTTTTTCCCCTTCATAATTTAGTCAGAAGTCGGAAGTTCGCCTACCTCTCCCACATCTGACGTTGAGTAAGCGCTCTCGCAATGGCTCCGAGCAGCAAGACTTCCTTCATGAAATCAGCAAGAGGCAGACAAGTAGATGAACTGACAATTATAATCAAGATGAACCAGTGAGAATAAAGGTGCAGCAAAATGGTGCAATTGCATTAGTCAGATGGTGAAATAAGACGTATGGAGAAACCTGTACGACAGAATGTGACACTGCTTATAGGTGAATAAAATAAACCAGAGAGATACATGAGAACAATATGATAAAAAATACTAATACTGTATGATAAAAGCCAATTCAAAGGGAGTTTAAGACTGGTGAAAGGGGAAGAAAGTACCTTTAAAGCTTAAATGATTGTAGTCATGTGAACTGTTCTATCAAACAAATGCATTGCCGTTGCACCATGGCAGCATATACAGGGGAGTGATAGTAGTATTCATCTTTGATGTATCATTTGCCCTGCGTAGAAATATAGATTTATAGATTTCAATGGTGTCTATTTTGATAGTCACAATACTCTTGTATACATGTCAATACATTCTACATGTCAAATATTCTATGTCAATATATTCCACATGTCAATATATTCTACATGTCAATATATTCTACTTGTCAATACATTCTACAGGTCAATACATTCTACATGTCAATATATTCTACATGTCAATACATTCTACATGTCAATACATTCTACAGGTCAATATATTCTACATGTCAATATATTCTACATGTCAAATATTCTATGTCAATATATTCCACATGTCAATATATTCTACATGTCAATATATTCTACATGTCAATATATTCTACATGTCAATACATTCTACAGGTCAATATATTCTACATGTCAATATATTCTACATGTCAATACATTCTACATGTCATGTCAATATATTCTACATGACAATATATTCTACGTCAATATATTCCACATGTCAATATATTCTACATGTCAATATATTATTTTGTATTTCTTTCATTCTTATGTTTACCTTTTTTTATTTCTCATGTGTATTTATTTTATATGACTTAGTATTACTGCAAAGTTGAGGAAGAACTTGCATGCAATCTTTTCACTGTACTGTTTACACCTGCTGTATCCTGTGCATGTTACAGGAGGGGGTCGCAGTTCCGGAGCGACCCACTAGGTGTCATCCTCCGACAACCTTAGGCACCTCCTCACTCACAGTCTGGACTAATCAGTATCCTATTGGTGTCACCTTTGTCTACCTGTTCACCTGTGTATTTATGCCCTCACTTCCCTGTGTTCCCTTGCTCAGTTTTCTCTGTTAGTTTCTCTATGTCCAGCAGAACTACTCAGTGTCTGATTGGAGATCTATGTACAGGTACTTGAGAAGTGTTCTCCCTGTTTCGTTATTTGTTTCAGTCGTAGGTAGTATTTCGTATTGTGTCTGTCAACCGGTTTTTAGAGACTTTTTTTGCTCCGCCTTTCTTTTATTGTGATAAGTCCCATTATTTTTGTATTCTGGCTTCGGGACCACCAGTAAAGATCCTTGTTTCACCATCTCTGCCTACTGCCTATTGTACAGTCATGGTCAAAAGTTTTGAGAATGACACAAATATTAATTTTCAAAAGTCTGCTGCCTCAGTTTTTATGATGGCAATTTGCATATACTCCAGAATGTTATGAAGAGTGATCAGATGAATTGCAATTAATTGCAAAGTCCCTTTTGCCATGAAAAGAAACTTAATCCCAAAAAAACATTTCCACTGCATTTCAGCCCTGCCACAAAAGGACCAGCTGACATCATGTCAGTGATTCTCTCGTTAACACAGGTGAGAGTGTTGAAGAGGACAAGGCTGGAGATCACTCGGTCATGCTGATTGAGTTAGAATAACAAACTGGAAGCTTTAAAAGGAGGGTGGTGCTTGAAATCATTGTTTTTCCTCTGTTAACCATGGTTACCTGCAAGGAAACATGTGCCGTCATCATTGCTTTGCACAAAAAGGGCTTCACAGGCAAGGATTTTGCTGCTAGTAAGATTGCACCTAAATCAACCATTTATCGGATCATCAAGAACTTCAAGGAGAGAGTTTAAATTGTTGTGAAGAAGGCTTCAGGGCGCCCAAGAAAGTCTAGCAAGCGCCAGGACTGTCTCCTAAAGTTGATTCAGCTGCGGGATAGGGGCACCACCAGTGCAGAGCTTGCTCAGGAATGGCAGCAGGCAGGTGTGAGTACATCTGCACGCACAGTGAGGCGAAGACTTTTGGAGGATGGCCTGGTGTCAAGAAGGGCAGCGAGGAAGCCACTTCTCTCCAGGAAAAATATCAGGGACAGACTGATATTCTGCAAAAGGTACAGGGATTGGACTGCTGAGGACTGGGGTAAAGTCATTTTCTCTGATGAATCCCCTTTCCGATTGTTTGGGGCATCCGGAAAACACCTTGTCCGGAGAAGACAAGGTGAGCGCTACCATCAGTCTTGTGTCATGCCAACAGTAAAGCATCCTGAGACCATTCATGTGTGGGGTTGCTTCTCAGCCAAGGGAGTGGGCTCACTCACAATTTTGCCTAAGAACACAGCCATAAATAAAGAATGGTACCAACACATCCTCCGAGAGCAACTTCTCCCAACCATCCAAGAACAGTTTGGTGACGAACAATGCCTTTTCCAGCATGATGGAGCACCTTGCCATAAGGCAAAAGTGATAACTAAGTGGCTCGGGGAACAAAACATCGACATTTTGGGTCCATGGCTAGGAAACTCCCCAGACCTTAATCCCATTTAGAACTTGTGGTCAATCCTCAAGAGGCGGGTGGACAAACAAAAACCCATAAATTCTATATTTGACCCCTCTGCAAAACATGACTTAGTACTTGGTGGCAAAACCCTTGTTGCCAATCACAGAGGTCAGACGTTTCTTGTAGTTCGCCACCAGGTTTGCACACATCTCAGGAGGGATTTTGTTCCACTCCTCTTTGCAGATCTTCTCCAAGTCATTAAGGTTTCGAGGCTAACGTTTTGCAACTCGAACCTTCAGCTCCCTCCACAGATTTTCTATGGGATTAAGGTCTGGAGACTGGCTAGGCCACTCCAGGACTTTAATGTGCTTCTTCTTGAGCCACTCCTTTGTTGCCTTGGCCGTGTGTTTTGGGTCATTGTCATGCTGGAAATCCCATCCACGACCCATTTTCAATGCCCTGGCTGAGGGAAGGAGGTTCTCACCCAAGATTTGACCGTACATGGCCCCGTCCATCGTCCCTTTGATGCGGTGAAGTTGTCCTGTCTCCTTAGCAGAAAAACACCCCCAAAGCATAATGTTTCCACCTCCATGTTTGACGGTGGGGATGGTGTTCTTGGGGGTCATAGGCAGCATTCCTCCTCCTCCAAACACGGCGAGTTGAGTTGATGCCAAAGAGCTCGATTTTGGTCTCATCTGACCACAACACTTTCACCCAGTTCTCCTCTGAATCATTCAGATGTTCATTGGCAAACTTCAGACGGCCCTGTATATGTGCTTTCTTGAGCAGGGGGACCTTGCGGGCACTGCAGGATTTCAGTCCTTCACAGCGTAGTGTGTTACCAATTGTTTTCTTGGTGACTATGGTCCCAGCTGCCTTGAGATCATTGACAAGATCCTCCTGTGTAGTTCTGGGCTGATTCCTCACCGTTCTCATGATCATTGCAACTCCACGAGGTGAGATCTTGCATGGAGCCCCAGGCCGAGGGAGATTGACAGTTCTTTTGAGGCCACTGGATAGAGAAAACACGTGTAGCCTATCACCATGCATAATGCAGAAAGAATATGCAGAGAAAAACAGGCCAAAGTTCCATTTGCGAATAATCGCACCAACTGTTGTCACCTTCTCACCAAGCTGCTTGGCGATGGTCTTGTAGCTCATTCCAGCCTTGTGTAGGTCTACAATCTTGTCCCTGACATCCTTGGAGAGCTCTTTGGTGGAGAGTTTGGAATCTGATTGATTGATTGCTTCTGTGGAAAGGTGTCTTTTATACAGGTAACAAACTGAGATTAGGAGCACTCCCTTTAAGAGTGTGCTCCTAATCTCAGCTCGTTACCTGTATAAAAGACACCTGGGAGTCAGAAATCTTTCTGATTGAGAGGGGGTCAAATACTTATTTCCCTCATTAAAATGCAAATCAATTTATAAAATTTTTGACATGCATTTTTCTTGATTTTGTTGTTGTTATTCTGTCTCTCAATGTTCAAATAAACCTACCATTAAAATTATAGACTGATCATTTCTTTGTCAGTGGGCAAATGTAAAAAATCAGCAGGGGATCAAATACTTTTTTCCCTCACTGTACAGTGTGTGCAAATGTAGCAAGTTATGGAGGTAAGGCAATAAATAGGCCATAGTGCAAAATAATTACAATTTAGTATTAACACTGGAATGATAGATGTGCAAGAGACGATGTGCAAATAGAGATACTGGGGTGCAAATGAGCAAAATAAATAACAATATGGGGATGAGGTAGTTGGGTGGGCTAATTTCAGATGGGCTGTGTACAGGTGCAGTGATCGGTAAGCTGCTCTGACAACTGATGCTTAGTGAGGGAGATTAGAGTCTCCAGCTTCAGAGATTTTTGTAGTTCATTCCAGTCATTGGCAGCAGAGAACTGGAAGGAATGGTAGCCAAAGGAGGTGTTGGCTTTGGGGATGACCAGTGAGATATACCTGCTGGAGCGCATTGTCACGTTCGTTTAAGGACGGGTCAGACCAAGGCGCAGCGTGAAATGCGTACATGTTTATTTCACCGATAAACACACTAACAAAACAACAAACTAACGAACCGTGACGTCCTAAGGCTAAATATTATTGATATTCTAATTCCTAAGTCTGTGGACTTTGGCCTGTTTTTCTCTGCATATTCTTTCTGCATTATGCATGGTGATAGGCTACACGTGTTTTCTCTATCCAGTGGCCTCAACTAGCCCAACTGACAGTCTGTTTCTGCTATGTTGCTGTCAGACAAAAGTGACAAAACATTAGGCTAGACAACAGCAAACGCAGAAACAGACGGACGCTCACACTAATAAAATAATAATAATCATTGTATTATCAGGACAAAATAGAAAATCAGGATTTATTTCTTTTTATTTCTTTATTTCTTGAAGACATTGGTAAGGTAGAGCTCCACTGTGAGAAGAACAACACAGCCCACAACACCAATGACATCTCAGTGAACAGACTGATAGTCAGGAGAGGTCAGTCCTTCCTGGTCACCTTTGACCTCCATGGCCCCTTCAGGCCCACAACAGACATGCTGGAGCTGATGGTGGAGACAGGTGAGCTATCTAGAATAGAACATAGAATCCCTTTATTTATCTCTGCTATTTATTAGGGCTGTTTGTATTAGAGGTTTCCCGGACTCAGATTATGCTAGTCCTGGACTAAAACACACTAGGATTAATCTAGGCTAGGGCAGGGAAACCGGCCCTATGTGGATCCCCCTTTGACAAGACAGACACGTGCAGTAATAATGACATTAAAACAAATCCTTGTATGCGTTGTAAATAGCTGAATTGGGGTCAATTCAATCTAATCTAAAGACTAAATTGCACCACTTACAGGACTTGAGATACCTCCACTTGTACTGTAAATGTAATGTTGACATCAAAGTTACTCTGACAGAAAATATAAACTCTTATTGGACAAATACACTGAGTGTACAAAACATTAGGAAGACCTGCTCTTTCCATGACATAGACTGACCTGACCAGGTGAATCCAGTTGAAAGCTATGATCCCTTATTGAATCCACTTCAATAAGGGAGGAGACAGGTTAAAGAAGGATTTTTAAGCCTTGAGACAGCTGAGACATGGATTGTGTATGTGTGCCATTCAGAGGGTGAATGGGCAAGACAATAGATTTAAGTACCCAGGCGCACTGGTTTGAGTGTGTCAAGAACTGCAATGCTCCTGGGTTTTTCATGCTCAACAGTTTCCCGTGTGTATCACCCAAAGGACATTCAAAAGACATTCAGCCAACTTGACATTGGGGTTAACATGGACCAGCATCCGTGAGGAACACTTTCGACACCATGTAGAGTACATGCCCCGACGAATTGAGTCTTTTCTGAAGGCGAAAGGGGACAACTCAATATTAGGAAGGTGTTCCTAATGTTTTGTACACTGTGTATACTACCTCACTGTTTCTGAACGTTTTCTTCCATTTCGTTCCTACTGAACACAACCCAAAACTCATCCTTCCTTCTCCATCCAGGGCCCCAGCCATCTGAGGCGTTGGGGACCAGGTCAGTGTTCGGGATACCTGAGGGCCGTGGGAAGGGTTCCTCCTGGAAGGTTGAGGTTCACCCAGACTCAGTGCTCCTGGAGGGCTCAATCACTCTGGACATCACCAGCCCAGCAGATGCCCCAGTGGGAGAGTACAGCCTGTCTGTAAAGACCAGCGCCAACGCCACAGTGGGCAGAAGCCTGGGCAAGCTCCTTCTGCTGTTTAACCCCTGGTGCCAAGGTAAACACAATTCAATTCAAAACAACTTTATTACATCTTACATCTGTACACTTCCTGTGAACGAGATTTGAGAGTACGGTAAAGCAGATTTAATACATTATAATGGAGTATAACAAATTCATAAAAATGTTAACTAGAACTGTGATAAATTAACTATTTTAATCACACAAAGGAGAACAAATGCGGTGAATGCATCAATACAGCCATGGTAACTATTTGATACAGTATCTGGAGGGTGTGAAATGCTGCATTCCTGAATGTTCTTATCAGTTTAAAAGCTGGAAATGGCTAACTTTACAGAGATTGTTGTAACCCATGAAAACATAGAAAACACAACATAGAACACCACACCCTGACTCAACATACCAGAGTCCCATAAGTCAGGGCGTGACAGTACCCCCCCCCCAAAGGTGCGGACTCCGAACGCACAACATAAACATAACAGGGTAGGGGCCGGGTGGGCATTCCGCCCCGAGGCGGATCCGGCTCGGGCGTGACGACCACATCCTCTCCGCCTCCCTGTTGCGCCCTGGTCTGGTCTGGACCTCGGCGCGCTGCTTCCCCTCTCCTTCCTCCCATGAAGTACCAAGCCCTGTCTGGACCCTGGTGTGGGAGACCCCGAACCTGGAGAGGGGCTGACGTCTGGGTCTGGACTGGAGCCCCTGACCGGAGCTGGACCGTGCACCGGTGGAGCGGACTGCTCAGGCTCCGGACTGGAACCGCTGACCGGAGCTGGACCGGGCACCGGTGGAGCGGACTGCTCTGGCTCCGGAGTAGAGCTGCTGACCGGAGCTGGACTTCACACAGGTGGAACGGACTGCTCTGGCTCCGGAGTGGATCCGCTGACCGGAGCTGGACTGGGCACCGGTGGAACGGACTGCTCTAGCTCTGGAGTGGAGCAGCTGACTGGAGCTCGATCTGGCACCGGTGGAGCGGACTGCTCTGGCTCCGGAGTGGAGCAGCTGACCGGTGCCGGACCAGGCACCGGTGGAACGGGCACGGGCCGTGCCGGACTGGACTCACGCACCACTGGTCTGATGCGAGGAGCAGGGACGGGTTGGACCGGACTAGGAACACGCACCACTGGCTTGGTGCGGGGAGCAGGCACGGGCCGTACCGGGCTGGCGACACGCACCACTGGCTTGGTGCGAGGAACAGGAACGGGCCGGGCCGGACTGGGAACACGCACCACTGGTCTGGTGCAAGGAGCAGGAACGGGCCGGGCCGGACTGGGGACACACACCACTGGCTTGGTGCGGGGAGCAGGCACGGGCCGGGCCGGACTGGGGACACACACCACTGGCTTGGTGCGGGGAGCAGGTACGGGTCGTACCGGGCTGGCGACACGCACCACTGGCTTGGTGCGGGGAACAGGAACGGGCCGGGCCGGACTGGAAACACGCACCATTGGCTTGGTGCAGGGAGCAGGAACGGGCCGAGCCAGACTGATAACACGCACCACTGGCTTGGTGTGGGGAGCAGGAACGGGCCGGGCAGGACTGGGAACACGTACCACTGGTCTGGTGTGGGGAGCAGGCACGGGCCGGGCCGGACTGGGAACAAGCACCACTGGTCTTGTGCGAGGAGCATGAACGGGCCTGGCCGGACTGGAGACACGCACCACAGGTCTGGTGCGAGGAGCAGGAACGCGCCGGGCCGGACTGGGAGCACGCACCACTAGTCTGGTGCGAGGAGCAGGAACGGGCTGGGCCGGACTGTGGAGGCGGACTAGAGGTCTGGAGCGGAGAGCTGGCACAACCCGTCCTGGCTGGCTGCCCACTTTCGCACGACACGTGCGGGGCGCTGGCACAGAACGCACTGGGCTGTGCATGTGCACTGGCGATACAGTGCGTATCTCCGCATACCTGGGTTCCTCTTTTAACCCACGCTCCTTATGTTGCCTAACCAGCTCCTCTCTCTGTGTGAAATGCGTACATGTTTATTTAAATGCTAAACATACGACAAAACAACAAACCAACGACACGTGAAGTCCTGAGGCTAAACACAAAACAAGCCTCCACACGAAACAAAATCCCACCACTAACGAGTGCCAATAGGTTGCCTAAGTATGATCCCCAATCAGAGACAACGAGCGACAGCTGTCTCTGATTGGGAATCACACCCGGCCAAACATAGACATACAATCCTAGAATGACAACATAGAAAACACAACATAGAACACCACACCTTGACTCAACATACCAGAGTCCCATAAGTCAGGGCGTGACACGCATACTACGGGTGGGTGCTGCTACGGTGACCAATGAGCCATGATAAGGCAGGGATTTGCCTAGCAGTGATTTATGATAGTGGTTGTCACTGTGCTGATCAACTGCCATGGTGGTTGTCTGTGGTTAAAGTCACCCCATGACAGAAAAACACATTGAACAATGTACTAAAACTCAAACCATAAAGAGAGTTCTACCTATAGCGGTTCAATCTCAATACTACACATAAACACACATTTCTGGTTTAATTTAGATGCTGATGTGGTGATGACTATGTAATGACACATTTTCCTGTGAATTAAGAAAAGGTGTGTACATCTCTGTGTGACGTTTGAGACATTATGACATGGGTGGGGCTCCTTTTATAAGGCCTGGCATCCTTTCATTACTTACAGAACTACAACAAGCAACTCGATCCACTTACCAACACAACCACGTGAGAGACAGCTTCAATGGATTTTGGTAAGTCAACTGAAACTTCTCGTTGCAAGATTTTTGATCAAATTCAGATGATGAAAAATGTAGATATTGCCTTGTCAAGGTACCCTATATCATGTTTAGTGACAGAGGGTCATATAGTACAGTGAATGGGTAATTGGGTGACTTGACTTGTAGAATGTAACATTTGCTTACAAAGAAAGATAATTATTGTTGGTGTATGTTCATCTGTTAAATTAATATTATTGATATTCTAATTCCTAAGTCTGTGGTCTTTGGCCTGTTTCTCTCTGCATATTCTTTCTGCATTATGCATGGTGATAGACTACACGTGTTTTCTCTATCCAGTGGCCTCAACTAGCCCAACTGACAGTCTGTTTCTGCTATGCTGCTGTCAGGCAAAAGTGACAAAACATTAGGCTTGTCACGCGCTGGCTCTGGGGACTCTTAAATGTTGAGCCAGGGTGTGGACTTGTTATGTAGTTTTCTATGTTTGTTTTCTAGATCGTTTATATCTATGTTGGCCAGGGTGGTTCCCAATCAGAGACAGCTGTAGCTCGTTGTCTCTGATTGGGGACATACTTAGGCAGCCTGTGTGCACTAGTTTATTGTGGGATCTTGTTCCGTTAAGGTTTGTGTTTAACCTAGGACTTCACGTATCGTTTTGTTCTAGTGTTGTGTACGTAATAAATAATGTACGCTTATCACGCTGCGCCTTGGTCCGCTTCATCTTATAACGATCGTGACCAGGCTAGACAAAAGCAAACGCAGAAACAGACTGACGCTCACACTAATAAAATAATAATAATCATTGTATTATCAGGACAAAATAGAAAATCAGGATTTATTTCTTTTTATTTCTTTATTTCTTGAAGACATTGGTAAGGTAGAGCTCCACTGTGAGAAGAACAACACAGCCCACAACACCAATGACATCTCAGTGAACAGACTGATAGTCAGGAGAGGCCAGTCCTTCCTGGTCACCTTTGACCTCCATGGCCCCTTCAGGCCCACAACAGACATGCTGGAGCTGATGGTGGAGACAGGTGAGCTATCTAGAATAGAACATAGAATCACTTTATTTATCTCTGCTATTTATTAGGGCTGTTTGTACTAGAGGTTTCCCGGACTCAGATTATGCTAGTCCTGGACTAAAACACACTAGGATTAATCTAGGCTAGGGCAGGGAAACCGGCCCTATGTGGATCCCCTTTGACAAGACAGACACGTGCAGTAATAATGACATTAAAACAAATCCTTGTATGCGTTGTAAATAGCTGAATTGGGGTCAATTCAATCTAATCTAAAGACTAAATTGCACCATTTACAGGACTTGAGATACCTCCACTTGTACTGTAAATGTAATGTTGACATCAAAGTTACTCTGACAGAAAATATAACATCTTATTGGACAAATACACTGAGTGTACAAAACATTAGGAACACCTGCTCTTTCCATGACATAGACTGACCTGACCAGGTGAATCCAGTTGAAAGCTATGATCCCTTATTGAATCCACTTCAATAAGGGAGGAGACAGGTTAAAGAAGGATTTTTAAGCCTTGAGACAGCTGAGACATGGATTGTGTATGTGTGCCATTCAGAGGGTGAATGGGCAAGACAATAGATTTAAGTACCCAGGCGCACTGGTTTGAGTGTGTCAAGAACTGCAATGCTCCTGGGTTTTTCATGCTCAACAGTTTCCCGTGTGTATCACCCAAAGGACATTCAAAGGACATTCAGCCAACTTGACAAGCATTGGGGTTAACATGGACCAGCATCCCTGAGGAACACTTTCGACACCATGTAGAGTACATGCCCCGACGAATTGAGTCTGTTCTGAAGGCGAAAGGGGACAACTCAATATTAGGAAGGTGTTCCTAATGTTTTGTACACTGTGTATACTACCTCACTGTTTCTGAACGTTTTCTTCCATTTCGTTCCTACTGAACACAACCCAAAACTCATCCTCCCTTCTCCATCCAGGGCCCCAGCCATCTGAGGCGTTGGGGACCAGGTCAGTGTTCGGGATACCTGAGGGCCGTGGGAAGGGTTCCTCCTGGAAGGTTGAGGTTCACCCGGACTCAGTGCTCCTGGAGGGCTCAATCACTCTGGACATCACCAGCCCAGCAGATGCCCCAGTGGGAGAGTACAGCCTGTCTGTAAAGACTCAGCGCCAACGCCACAGTGGGCAGAAGCCTGGGCAAGCTCCTTCTGCTGTTTAACCCCTGGTGCCAAGGTAAACACAATTCAATTCAAAACAACTTTATTACATCTTACATCTGTACACTTCCTGTGAACGAGATTTGAGAGTACGGTAAAGCAGATTTAATACATTATAATGGAGTATAACAAATTCATAAAAATGTTAACTAGAACTGTGATAAATTAACTATTTTAATCACACAAAGGAGAACAAATGCGGTGAATGCATCAATACAGCCATGGTAACTATTTGATACAGTATCTGGAGGGTGTGAAATGCTGCATTCCTGAATGTTCTTATCAGTTTAAAAGCTGGAAATTGCTAACTTTACAGAGATTGTTGTAACCCATGTCTCTGTATGGGTTGGGAAGACGCCTCATAATTGTTTTGGAACATAATAGCCCATATACACAGATACAAACAATGGGCCACAACACAGCTTGGTAACATCCTGGTAGCACAGCCTGGTAGCACAGCTTGGTAACATACTGGTAACAGCCTAGTAACAGCCTGGTAAGATCCTGGTAACAGCCTAGTAACAGCCTGGTAACACAGCCTGGTAAGATCCTGGTAACAGCCTAGTAACAGCCTGGTAACACAGCCTGGTAAGACCCTGGTACCATCCTGGTAACACAGCCGGGTAACATCCTGGTAACACAGCCCGGTAAAACACAGCTTGGTAACATCCTGGTAACACAGCCTAGTTACACAGCCTGGTTACAGCCTAGTAACAGCCTGGTAACACAGCCTGGTAACATCCTGGTACCATCCTGGTAACACAGCCTGGTAACATCCTGGTAACATCTTGGTAACACAGCCTAGTAACACAGCCTGGTTACAGCCTAGTAACAGCCTGGTAACACAGCCTGGTAACATCCTGGTACCATCCTGGTAACACAGCCTGGTAACATCCTGGTAACATCTTGGTAACACAGCCTGGTAACATCCTGGTAACATCTTGGTAACACAGCCTAGTAACACAGCCTGGTAAGATCCTGGTAACAGCCTAATAACATCCTGGTAACACAGCCTGGTAACATCCTGGTACCATCCTGGTAACACAGCCTGGTAACATCCTGGTAACATCTTGGTAACACAGCCTGGTAACATCCTGGTAACACAGCCCGGTAACACAGCTTGGTAACATCCTGGTAACACAGCCTGGTAACATCCTGGTACCATCCTGGTAACACAGCCTGGTAACATCCTGGTAATATCCTGGTAACATCCTGGTAACACATCCTGGTAACACAGCCCGGTAACATCCTGGTAATATCCTGGTAACACAGCCTGGTAACATCCTGGTAACACAGCCCGGTAACACAGCTTGGTAACATCCTGGTAACACTACATTCTAGCATGGGAGACAGTGGTCATAACACAGTAACAGCATGATAACATGTTAAAGTTACCCCTTCATTTCATTTTGTATAATAATATATTTTTTATTTATCATTTATTTAACCAGCCAAGTCAGTTGAACAAATTCTTATAATTCATGTTTTGAAACTGCTGTATTTTGTGGCGGGCTGTAGAGGACTGGGTGCATCTACCTGAAGAGGAGGAGAGGCAGGAGTATGTGATGAGAGAACAAGGCCTGGTGTACAGAGGTTCTGACAAATACATCAGCTCCCTGGCGTGGGACTTCGGACAGGTACACAGAACAAACAATACAGTATTGCACAGTTGAAAAGTGCTGCTTATAACATATAGGGCTGGTTTCCTGGATACAGATTAAACCTATTCCTCGACTAAAAAGCAAAACTCAATGGAGAATCTCCACCAATAATTATTTTTACTCTAGATAAATCCAGGACTAATCTGTTGCCCGGGAAACCGCCCCCAAGTGTTACACAACGATATATCAGTCGAAGTGATTGGCTAGAGTCCTGTGTGGCTCCGTTGGTAAAGCATGGCGCTTGCAATGCCAGGGTTGTGGGTTTCGATTACCACGGGAGACCAATACGAACATTTATCCATTCAATACTGTAAATCGCTCTGGATAAGAGCGTCTGCTAAATTACTAAAATGTATGTAAGTATAGACAAGACATGTTAGAAATAGTTGTAGGCTACCTAGCTAACGTGCCCAAATGTATTGTTTCTCCAGTTTGAAGACGATATAGTGGACATTTGCCTGAAGCTGCTTGACGTGAACCCCAAGTGTCTGAGAGACCCCGCCAAGGACTTCTCTGCTCGTTGCAACCCCATCTATGTCAGTAGGGTGGTCAGTGCCATGGTAAGACTGGAGATCTGACCCCCACTAGTAACAGCGACAACATTATTGAACCCCACTAGTAACAGCGACAACATTATTGACCCCCACTAGTAACAGCGACAACATTATTGAACCCCACTAGTAACAGCGACAACATTATTGAACCCCACTAGTAACAGCGACAACATTATTGAACCCCACTAGTAACAGCGACAACATTATTGAACCCCACTAGTAACAGCGACAACATTATTGAACCCCACTAGTAACAGCGACAACATTATTGAACCCCACTAGTAACAGCGACAACATTATTGAACCCCACTAGTAACAGCAACAACATTATTGAACCCCACTAGTAACAGCGACAATATTATTGAACCCCACTAGTAACAGCGACAACATTATTGAACCCCACTAGTAACAGCGACAACATTATTGAACCCCACTAGTAACAGTAAACAGTTTTCCATCCAATCTTGTAATGCGAGTAAAGTACATGTCAGTTAAAACATTTCATAACAGTGCTGATGGAAAATGTTTTCAGTAAACTTTCCAAATGTTGACAAAACAAAATACACTAGACAAGGTGGGATCTTTTTGTGTCGGTAAAATGAACTATGAGAGAAATGTTGGTGGAAATGCTTTTATGCGCAAATATTGATTCAATAACCATCATTTCGAAGTAAACATGGAGTCACGTAATGACATGTTGTGTGGTCCTCCCACTACGACTCATCGGGAAAGCATGCAGTTTATTAGGCTACAGATGAAGAAATGAATGATGAACTTCACAGGGTGCTGAATGTGCAAGGTGATAAGCTTGATATTTCTTTATAATAAATATCGAGGGCCTTATTCTGGTAACATGATCCTCGATGCTTGGCTGTCCTCGTTTGACAAATAAAAAATTATCTCATCATGTAGGCTAAAGTGCATTCGGAAAGTTCAGACCCCTGGACTTTTTTCCACATTTTGTTACATTACAGCCTTATTCTAAAATTGATTAAATCGTTTTTCCCCTTATCAATCTACACACAATACCCCATAATGACAAAGCAAAAACACGTTTTTAGAAATTTGAGCAAATGTATATATAAAAAAAAAAAACGGAAATATTACATTTACATAAATATTCAGACCCTTTACTCAGTACTTTGTTAAAGCACCTTTGGCAGCGATTACAGCCTGGAGTCTTCTTGCGTATGATGCTACAAGCTTGGCACACCTGTATTAGGCGAGTTTCTCCCATTCTTCTCTGCAGATCCTCTCAAGCTCTGTCAGATTGTATGGGGAGTGTCGCTCCTCAGCTATTTTCAGGTCTCTCCAGAGAACCTTTGCCCCAGTCTGAGGTCCTGAGCGCTCTGGAGCAGGTTTTCATCAAGGATCTTCTATGTACTTTGCTCCTTTCATCATTCCCTCGATCCTGACTAGTCTCCTAGTCCCTGCCGCTGAAAAACATTCCCACAGCATGATGCTGCCACCACCATGCCAGGTTTCCTCCAGACGTGACGCTTGGCATTCAGGCCAAAGAATTCAATCTTGGTTTCATCAGACCAGAGAATCTTGTTTCTCATGGTCTGAGAGTCATTTGGTGCCTTTTGGCAAACTCCAGCGGGCTGTCATGTGCCTTTTACTGAGGACGGGCTTCCGTCTGGCCACTCTACCATAAAGGCCTGATTGGTGGAGTGCTGCAGACATGGTTGTCCTTCTGGAAGGTTCTCACATCTCCACAGAGGAACTCTGGAGCTCTGTCAGAGTGACCATCAGGTTCTCGGTCACCTCCCTGACCAAGGTCCTTCTCCCCCGATTGCTAAGTTTGGCCGGGCGACCAGCTCTAGGAAGAGTCTTGGTGGTTCCAAACTACTTCCATTTAAGAATTATGGAGGCCACTGTGATCTTGGGGACCTTCAATGCTGCAGAAATTTTTTGTTACCTTTCCCCAAATCTGTGCCTTGACACAATCCTGTCTTGGAGCTCTATTGACAATTCCTTCAACCTCATGGCTTGGTTTTTGCTCTGACATGCACTGTCAACTGTGGGACCTTATATAGACAGGTGTGTGCCTTTCCAAATCATGTCCAATCAATCGAATTTACCACAGGTGGACTCCAGTCAAGTTGTATAAACATCTCAAGGATCATCAATGGAAACAGGATGCATCTGAGCTCAATTTCAAGTCTCATAGCTAAGGGTCTGAATACTTATGTAAATAAGGTATTTCTGTTTTTATTTGTAATACATTTGCAAAAAAAATCTAAAACCCTGTTTTCACTTCGTCATTATGGGGTATTGTGTGTAGATTGATTAAGATTTTTATTTATTTAATCCATTTTAGAATAAGGCTGTAACTTAACAAAATGTGAAAAAAGTAATTGGGTCTGAATACTTTCCGAATGCACTGTATACCCGCAATGTATCTGCGAGCTGTGCCAATACCAGAGTGGGAACATTCGCTACATAAAGAATTTAACCGCAAAAGGTATTTTTATGTCCACTATGTCATCACCCCACAGCCTTTTATCCGAAAAAAAAAAAAAAAAGGTCAATTTAATGGAAACACATCTCTGGTGGGAAAATGCACATATTGTTTTTATGCAGATTTTTGAATATTCGCATGAAAATCTGTCACCAATTGGATGGAAATTCTAGCTAGTGACAACATTATTGAACCCCACTAGTAACAGTGACAACGTTATTGAACCCAACTAGTAACAGTGATAACATTATTGAACCCCACTAGTAACAGTGACAACGTTATTGAACCCCACTAGTAACAGTGACAACATTATTGAACCCCACTAGTAACAGTGATAACATTATTGAACCCCACTAGTAACAGTGATAACATTATTGAACCCCACTAGTAACAGTGACAACATTATTGAACCCCACTAGTAACAGTGACAACGTTATTGAACCCCACTAGTAACAGTGACAACATTATTGAACCCCACTAGTAACAGTGACAACGTTATTGAAACCCACTAGTAACAGTGACAACATTATTGAACCCCACTAGTAACAGTGACAACATTATTGAACCCCACTAGTAACAGTGACAACGTTATTGAACCCCACTAGTAACAGTGACAACATTATTGAACCCCACTAGTAACAGTGACAACATTATTGATGTCAAGAGTTGCTGTAGGTAGGTGTGGTGTGGAATCAAGCGCAGGACGCAGAAGTAAAGTCCAACCAAATACTTTAGTAGATCACACAAAAATAATCCAACAAACCAGCCCGGAGGCGAGAAAAGCGCGCACAGGCGTAAACAAACGTGCGCACTAAACAAGTGCGTAATCTTCTCCTAAATAAAAACTAGGAGGTAAGCTACAAAATAGCGCACCAAAATACAGGTAGCGCAGCAACACGACAAGGAACAATTACACACAACACCTAACTAACAACAAGGAACTAAATAGGGTGCTTAATGAGACATAACACAAAACAGGTGTGACAAACAGACAAAACCAATCAAACAAGAAACATAGAACGGTGGCAGCTAGTACTCCGGAGACGACGACCGCCGAAACCTGCCCGAACAAGGAGGAGGGGCCGCCTCGGCCGAAACCGTGACAGTACCCCCCCCTTGACGCGCGGCTCCAGCCGTGCGCCGCCCCCGGCCTCGGGGACTACCAGGAGGACGCGGAGCAGGGAGCGTAGGATGACCACGATGGAATTCGGTCAGTAGGGACGGATCCAGAATGTCCCTCCTCGGCACCCAGCACCGCTCCTCCGGACCGTACCCCTCCCACTCCACGAGATATTGGAGACCCCCATCCGGCGTCTCGAATCCAGGATGGTCCGAACAGTGTGACGCCGGAGCCCCTCGATGTCCAACGGGGGCGGAGGAGTCTCCTCAATCTCAAAGTCCTGGAGTGGACCAGCTACCACCCGGCCTGAGGAGAGACACATGGAACGAGGGGTTAATATTCTTGTAATCAATGGGCAGTTGTAACCTGTAACACACCTCGTTCAATCTCCTCAGGACTTTAAAGGCCCCCACAAACCGCCGACCCAGCTTCCGGCAGGGCAGGCGGAGGGGCAGGTTTCTGGTTGAGAGCCAGACTCGATCTCCAGGTGCGTACACTGGCCCCTCACTGCGGTGTAGGTCGGCGCTCGTCTTCTGTCGACGGATGGCTCGCTGCAGATGGACGTGTGCAGCGTTCCACGTCTCCTCCGAGCGCCGCACCCACTCATCCACAGCAGGGGCCTCGATCTGGCTCTCATGCCAAGGTGCCAGAACCGGCTGGTACCCCAACACACACTGGAAAGGGGTTAGTCTAGTGGAGGAGTGGCGGAGAGAGTTCTGTGCCATCTCGGCCCAGGGCACATATCTCGCCCACTCCTCCGGCCGGCCCTGACAATATGACCTCAGAAACCTACCCACATCCTGGTTGACTCGTTCGACCTGCCCATTACTCTCCGGGTGGTAACCCGAGGTAAGGCTCACCGAGACCCCCAACCGTTCCATAAAGGCTCTCCAGACTCTGGAGGTAAACTGGGGGCCTCGATTGGACACTATATCCTCGGGTACCCCGTAATGCCGGAAGACGTGAGTAAATAGAGCCTCAGCGGTCTGTAGGGCAGTAGGAAGACCCGGCATGGGAAGGAGACGACAGGCCTTCGAGAACCGATCCACAACGACCAGGATGGTGGTATTCCCTTGTGAGGAGGGAAGGTCGGTAACAAAATCCACCGAGAGGTGAGACCAGGGTCGTTGTGGAACAGGCAGGGGCTGTAATTTTCCCCTGGGCAAGTGTCTGGGCGCCTTACACTGGGCACACACTGAGCAGGAGGAGACATAAACCCTCACATCCCTGGCTAACGTTGGCCACCAGTACTTCGTACTAAGGCAGTGCACTGTCCGGCCAATACCTGGATGTCCAGAGGAGGGTGACGTGTGAGCCCAATAAATCAGCCGATCCCGGACCTCGAGCGGGGACGTACGTCCGACCCTCCGGACACTGTGGAGGGCTAGGGTCGGTGCGTAATGCCCGCTCGATCTCCGCATCGACCTCCCACACCACCGGTGCCACCAGACAAGACTCCGGTAGTATGGGAATGGGCTCCACGCACCTCTCCTCCGTGTCATACCTCCGGGACAGGGCATCTGCCTTCCGTTCTGGGACCCAGGGATGTAAGTGATCTTGAACACAAACCGGGCGAGAAACATAGTCCATCGAGCCTGGCGAGGATTCAGTCTCCTAGCTGCCCGAATGTATTCCAGGTTACGGTGGTCGGTCAGAATGAGGAAAGGGTGTTGAGCCCCCTCAAGCCAATGCCTCCACACCTTTAGGGCCTGTACTACGGCTAACAGCTCCCTGTCCCCTACGTCATAATTCCGCTCCGCCGGACTGAGCTTCTTAGAATAAAAAGCACAGGGGCGGAGCTTAGGTGGTGTGCCAGACCGTTGTGAAAGAACTGCCCCGATACCGGCCTCAGACGCGTCCACCTCTACTTGGAAGGGTAAAGCGGGATCCGGGTGCGCCAGCACCGAGCCGAGGTAAACAGGTCCTTCAGTCTCCCAAAGGCCCTGTCCGCCTCAGCCGACCACTGCAAGCGCACCGGACCCCCCTTCAGAAGAGACGTTATGGGAGCTGCCACCTGTCCAAAACCCCGGATAAACCTCCGGTAGTAATTCGCAAAACCCAAGAACCGCTGCACCTCTTTAACCGTAGTTGGGGTTTGCCAATTACGCACGGCAGACACTCGGTCCACCTCCATTCTCACCCCTGACGCAGACAACTGGTAACCCAAAAAAGGAGACTGACTCCTGAAAGAACAGACATTTCTCGGCTTTGACATACAGGTCATGCTCCAACAGTCTCCTCAATACCCTGCGCACCAGGGCTACATGCTCGGCCCGAGTAGAACTGTACACAAGAATATCATCTATGTACACCACCACTCCCTGCGCCTGCATGTCCCGGAAAATCTCATCTACAAACGATTGGAAGACTGATGGAGCATTCATTAACCCATATGGCATGACGAGATACTCGTAATGGCCGGAGGTAGTACTAAATGCTGTCTTCCACTCATCGCCCTCCCTAATGCGCACCAAGTTATATGCGCTCCTGAGGTCCAATTTTGTGAAGAACCGTGCCCCGTGTAATGACTCCGTCATGGTCGCAATCAGCGGGAGTGGATAACTATATTTCACAGTCACCTGATTGAGACCGCGGTAATCAATACACGGACGCAAACCTCCATCCTTTTTCTTCACAAAAAAGAAGCTCGAGGAATGCGGGAGAAGTGGAGGGCCGTATGTATCCCTGTCTCAGAGACTCGGCAATGTAAGTCTCCATTGCCCTTTTCTCCTCCTGTGACAAAGGATACACACGGCTCCGCGGGAGCGCAGCTCCTGTCTGGAGGTCTATCGCACAATCCCCCTGTCTATGAGGCGGCAACCGTGCCGCTCTGGTCTTACTAAACACGAGTGCCAAATCCTCATACTCAGGCGGAATGTGCAGTGCTGGCATCTGGTTCGGGCTCTCCACCGAGGTCGCCCCTACGGAAACACCCAGACATAGCCCCTCACACTGAGCAGACCACCCTTTAAGAGCCTTCTCTCGCCACGAAATCGTAGGATCATGGGTAATCAACCAGGGAAGCCCCAGTACCACCGGATACGCAGGAGAGTCGATCAGATAGAGTTGAATCGTCTCCTCATGACCCCCTGCGTCATCATCCTAAGTGGCGCCGTGACCTCCCTAATCAACCCAGATCCTAACGGACGACTATCTAAGGCATGTACAGGGAAGGGCTTATCGACTGGAAGGAGGGGAATCCCTAACTCAACACAGAATTTACGATCTACAAAATTCCCAGCTGCGCCTGAATCGACTAGCGCCTTATGCTGGGAACGAGGTGCAACCTGTGGGAAATAAACAGGTAATGTAATGTGTACGACAGAAAGCTCTGGGTAAGTAGGGCGCCTACTCACCTGGGAGGACTCCCCAATGTGTGACCTGCCATCTCCCTCACCAGGGGACCCTCCCCAGCACCTAGCCGCGGTGTGCCCTCCGCGGCCACAGTTGGTGCAGGAGACTGCCCCCCTCGGGCTCCTTCCTCTCCTCCTTCTAGCGCCAGCACCTCCAAGCTCCATCGGGCTCGGCTCGGAGGCGCTGGAGGGTGGAATGGGAGGCCCCCACCTGGGACGTCCGCGGGTCGCGAGCAGGGTGTCCAGCCGAATGGCCATGTCCACCAACTGGTCAAATGTTAGTGTAGTATCCCTGCACGCTAAATCTCTACGGACGTCCTCCCGAAGGCTACATCTAAAGTGGTCCATGAGGGCCCTCTCATTCCACCCTGCATCTGCCGCTAGAGTCCGGAACTCCAGCGCAAACTCTTGAGCGCTCCTCATCCCCTGTCGGAGGTAGAATAGACGCTCCCCGCCGCCTTCCCCTCTGGTGGATGGTCGAAGACAGCACGGAAGCGGCGGGAGAACTCCGCATAGGTGACTGTGGTGGCGTCTATTCCCCTCCATTCGGCGTTGGCCCACTCCAACGCCTTGCCGGTGAGACAGGAGATGAGGGCGGAAACGCTCGTATCCCGAGGGCGCCGGGTGTATGGTGGCAAGGTAGAGCTCCACTTGTAATAGGAACCCCTGACACCCGGCAGCGGTGCCGTCGTACGCCCTCGGGAGCGAGAGCCGAATCCCACTGGGTTCCGGTAGTTGGACGGGCGGGCTGTCCGATGGTGATGGTGCGATAGGTGGGGGTGTGGGTACCCCGCTGGTCTCCCAGCGATGGAGGGTGTTCATGACGCGGTCCAAGGCGTGCCCAATCTGGTTGATACGATCCTCTTGACCACGAAGACGCTCCTCCATGATGTCGGTGGGTGCTCCTGCTGATTCCATATGTGGTGTGTAATTCTGTCAAGAGTTGCTGTAGGTAGGTGTGGTGTGGAATCAGGCACAGGACGCAGAAGTAAAGTCCAACCAAATACTTTAGTAGATCACACAAAAATAATCCAACAAACCAGCCCGGAGGCGAGAAAAGCGCGCACAGGCGTAAACAAACGGGCGCACTAAACAAGTGCGTAATCTTCTCCTAAATAAAAACAAGGAGGTAAGCTACAAAATAGCGCACCAAAATACAGGTAGCGCAGCAACACGACAAGGAACAATTACACACAACACCTAACTAACAACAAGGAACTAAATAGGGTGCTTAATGAGACATAACACAAAACAGGTGTGACAAACAGACAAAACCAATCAAACAAGAAACATAGAACGGTGGCAGCTAGTACTCCGGAGACGACGACCGCCGAAACCTGCCCGAACAAGGAGGAGGGGCCGCCTCGGCCGAAACCGTGACAATTGAACCCCACTAGTAACAGTGACAACATTATTGAACCCCACTAGTAACAGTGACAACATTATTGAACCCCACTAGTAACACTGACAACATTATTGAACCCCACTAGTAACACTGACAACATTATTGAACCCCACTAGTAACACTGACAACATTATTGAACCCCACTAGTAACAGTGATAACATTATTGAACCCCACTAGTAACAGTGACAACGTTATTGAACCCCACTAGTAACAGTGACAACGTTATTGAACCCCACTAGTAACAGTGACAACATTATTGAACCCCACTAGTAACAGTGACAACGTTATTGAACCCCACTAGTAACAGTGACAACATTATTGAACCCCACTAGTAACAGTGACATTCTTTAATCATCATAAGGTCATAGTACTGTATGAACAGCATAAGAAAATACATTGGTTCATTTCTGGAACGTCATCTAGCCCTGTTCACTATAAATGGGTCCAGTGCAACTAAGTAAGGTGTTGTTGCACATATAGGACTGGTTTCCCGGACCCAGATTAAACCTAGTCCTGGACTAAAAATAACTTTCCACACTGAGCTTTTTAGTCCAAGGCTCAATCTAGATCCACGAAACCAACTACATTTGAGATATTACAAAAACACATTCACTCAGCCAAATGACAGTTCTGAAATTTATAATTTATAATTTTAACATTATTTTCCTTGCCCAGATCAACGCTAATGATGACAGAGGTGTCCTGTTGGGGCGGTGGGATGGTCAATACAATGGTGGCGTGTCCCCCACTCACTGGAACGGCAGTGTGGAGGTACTAAGGAGGTGGCTCAACAATGGAGGCAATCCAGTCAAGTATGGCCAGTGTTGGGTGTTCGCCGCTGTAATGTGCACAGGTAGCCTATCACTGTCCAATCTATCTTAAATTATTATTTTAGTCAATCAATCAATACAACGATATTTAAATAGCGCTGACTGTACTGCAAGCGCTCAGACCCAGGGTTGTGATTGGTTTTGAGAGGGATGGCAAGATTACCCACCATCTGTGTCCGATTCATCTCTGACCAGAGGAGAGAGGCTGGGTGTCAATGCCTTGGATGTCTTTATTTAGTTAACCAGTATCCTTTGGATGTCTTTATTTAGTTAACCAGTGTGCCTGAAATGTATTTCCATGTCAGTACTGAGGTGTTTGGGAATCCCATGTCGAGTGGTTACCAACTTCCAGTCAGCCCACGACACCGACAAAAACCTGACAATTGACGACTTCTTCTCCGACAATGGAGTCAGACCCAAACAGAGCCAAGACAGTGTCTGGTAAATGCAACATCAGGTCATTGTGGCTACAGTATGAAGAGTGATGCCAATAGCATGATGTTTTAAAGACTGGTGTTTCTGCTCAGGAACTACCATGTGTGGGTGGAGGCCTGGATGAGACGGCCCGATCTCTCAGGAGACTCCTTATATGACGGCTGGCAGGCTGTGGACCCTACCCCTCAAGAGAAAAGCACTGGTATGGTCTAACTTCCATCTCATCTCACACCAACATACATAATAACACACTTCTGGAGTATGTATGTACTGTATGTTGTGTTATTATGAAGATGGTGCTGAGTTTGTGTCCTGGGTCTGGGAGACATGAAGGGAACTCCCTGTTATACACTCATGTTGTTTTCCCTTCCTCTCCCCCAGGTGTTTACTGCTGCGGCCCTGCTCCAGTCAAGGCCATACTGCAGGGTCACATTGACCTCAAATACGATGTGCCCTTTGTCTTCGCCGAAGTCAACGCCGACCGTGTAACCTGGATGGTGTTCGCTGACGGCTCCAAGAAAAAGATCTTAACGGACACTGGGTCCATAGGCCAGAACATCAGCACCAAGGCAGTGGGCAGCGACAAGAGAGTGGACATCACGGCCAACTATAAATATGCAGAGGGTTGGTATTGAATGAACTGAGAGAGTCTGACTATATCTACAAAGGTTGACTTGTCAGATGTTTTCTTTAAAAAACGTCCTGGAGGTTAAATGTCAAAAGCCAGCCACTAGCTTTTTAGGACCAGTTCTGTATGGAGTAACGCTAAGGCTGTCCAATCTCCACCCTTTTATACATTTTGGCTGTTGAACTGTTATCAATTGATTTCCGAAATAATGCAGCGTTACAAGGGTTATGCCTATCATAAGGGTAGAAGCGTATTTTATGTCTTTGAGAGCTAGGGTTGGTCTGGGAAATAGTTCTGTACTTTTTTAAGAGATGAGTTAGAAAAGGGCTGTGTCCACCTGTCACAAGACATAATTCTCCTAGGTGAGTGAGGGCAACTGCTTGAGTGACCAGCTACTCATCCAAAATGTCACACATTTAAAACAGGCACGGAAAAGGAGAGGACTGTGTACAATAACGCAGTGAACAGAGTCAACAATCTCGACGACAAAGAGAATTCAAACGGGATCCTTGACCGCAAACCTTCTGATGTTTCCATGAAAATCGTGGAGCTGACCAAGCCGCTCAGCGGCAAAGACATCGACCTCAAGCTTGTACTGAACAGCGACGACCGTGAGACTCGGACACTAGTGATCCATGTCAACGTTCAGGCCATGAGATACACCGGCATTCCATCCTCCAAGATACAGACTGAATTGAAAGAACAGAAGCTCCGTCCCAACCAAGGTAGAGTGAAAATGTTTCAAACTCTTTCCATGAGTAGGCCTACAAGGCTGAACTAACAAAGGGGGGCATTTACATCACAGAACAAAGAGAACTGAAACACTTCTCAAAACCAAGAACACATTGCAGCTATTTACTTTCATAATTCTTTGTCAACATCCTTGGTTTGACGCATGCATCAATCTCAATGATTGATTATGTCACAAAGGTGGTGTATTTCAGGAGTGCATATAGATAGCATTTACAGTTGAAGTCGGAAGTTTGCATACACTTTAGCCAAATACATTTAAACTCAGTTTTTCACAATTCCTGACATTTAATCCTAGTAAAAATTCCCTGTCTTAGGTCAGTTAGGATCACCACTTTATTTCAAGAATGTGAAATGTCAGAATAATAGTAGAGAGAATTATTTATTTCAGCTTTTATTTATTTCATCACATTCCCAGTGGGTCAGAAGATTACATACACTCAATTAGTATTTGGTAGCATTGCCTTTAAATTGCTTAACTTGGGTCAAACATTTTTGGTAGTCTTCCACAAGCTTCCCACAATAAGTTGGGTGAATTTTGGCCCATTCCTGCTGACAGAGCTGGTGTAACTGAGTCAGGTTTGTAGGCCTCCTTGCTCGCACACGCTTTTTCAGTTCTGCCCACAAATGTTCTATAGGATTGAGGTAAGGGCTTTGTGATGGCCACTCCAATACCTTGACTTTGTTGTCCTTAAGCCATTTTGCCACAACTTTGGAAGTATGCTTGGGGTCATTGTCCATTTGGAAGACCCATTTGCGACCAAGCTTTAACTTCCTGACTGATGTCTTGAGCTATTGCTTCAATATGTTCACATCATTTTCCTTCCTCATGATGCCATCTATTTTGTGAAGTGCACCAGTCCCTCTTTAGCAAAGCACCCCCACAGCATGATGCTGCCACCCCTGTACTTCACGGTTGGGATGGTGTTCTTCGGCTTGCAAGTGTCCCCCTTTTTCCTCCAAACATAACGATGGTCATTATGGCCAAACCGTTCTATTTTTGTTTAATCAGACCAGAGGACATTTCTCCAAAAAGTATGATCTTTATCCCCATGTGCAGTTGCAAACCGTAGTCTGGCTTTTTTATGGCGGTTTTGGAGCAGTGGCTTCTTCCTTGCTGAGCGGCCTTTCAGGTTATGTCGATATAGGACTCGTTTTACTGTGGATATAGATACTTTTGTACCTGTTTCCTCCAGCATCTTCACAAGGTCCTTTGCTGTTGTTCTGGGATTGATTTGCACTTTTCGCACCAAAGTATGTTCATCTCTAGGAGACAGAACGCGTCTCCTTCCTGAGCGGTATGATGGCTGCGTAGTCCCATGGTGTTTATACTTGTGTACTATTGTTTGTAAAGATGAACGTGGTACCTTCAGGCGTTTGGAAATTGCTCCCAAGGATGAACCAGACTTTTGGAGGTCTACAATTGTTTTTCTGAGGTCTTGGCTGATTTCTTTTGATTTTCCCATGATGTCAAGCAAAGAGGCACTGAGTTTGAAGGTAGGCCTTGAAATACATCCACAGGTACACCTCCAATTGACTCAAATTATGTCAATTAGCCTATCAGAAGCTTCTAAAGCCATGACATCATTTTCTGGAATTGTCCAAGCTGTTTAAAGGCACAGTCAACTGAGTGTATGTAAACTTCTGACCCAATGGAATTGTGATACCGTGAATTATAAGTGAAATAATCTGTCTGTAAACAATTGTTGGAAAAATTACTTGTGTCATACACAAAGTAGATGTCCTAACTGACTTGCTAAAACTATCGTTTGTTAACAAGAAATTTGTGGAGTGGTTGAAAAACGAGTTTTAATGACTCCAACCTAAGTGTATGTAAACTTCCGACTTCAACTGTAACTGGTAAATTTAACAAAGCTGTAAAGTCTCATGTATAGCTGTGTAGCAAATCAACTGACACTAACTCTTATGGCTGTCAGGTTGCTAACATTGTACTGATGACACTACAGAATGTTTGGGTTGCTAACGTTGTACTGAGGACACCACAGAATGTTAGGGTTGCTAACGTTGTACTGAGGACACCACAGAATGTTAGGGTTGCTAACGTTGTACTGAGGACACCACAGAATGTTAGGGTTGCTAACGTTGTACTGAGGACACTACAGAATGTTAGGGTTGCTAACGTTGTACTGAGGACACTACAGAATGTTAGGGTTGCTAACGTTGTACTGAGGACACTATAGAATGTTAGGGTTGCTAACGTTGTACTGAGGACACTACAGAATGTTAGGGTTGCTAACGTTGTACTGAGGACACCACAGAATGTTAGGGTTGCTAACGTTGTACTGAGGACACCACAGAATGTTAGGGTTGCTAACGTTGTACTGATGACATCACAGAATGTTAGCCTTTGTGATACATTGACAATCAAATGCATTGTCTGTGTTGGCAGATCTGATTATACCCATCCACATCCCCTTCTCTGTGTACGGTGAGAACATGCGGGAGAGCAACAGCATCAAGGTTTCGGCTGTGGTCACAGACAAGGACAACAGTGATGCAGTGTACATCACAGAGAAAGACATTGTGCCAGAGAGCCCTTCACTCACCATCAAAGTGAGTACTGTATATTCCCCAAATTGTAATTTCGCGCATCTGTCAGATCCTTAAGCCACTCCAATAACTTAATTAGAACAGCTCAACTTTCTCTGAGTGACATTCATTGGGGTCATTATGGAACAAGCCCCAAGGCTCTTTACGTGCTCTTGGGTTACCATTTCAAATTTGTAGGTGGCAAACATACTAGTAGCGAGAATAGCATTTTGCAAGGAATATAACGGTTGGCCTGTGAATAAACGTGATGTGAAGATGAAAATCGAAAGTGTTAGACTGTCATCTGAACAATTGATCTATTCAATACAATGCCAATATCAGTAACACCCACTCAACTGGAGATGGGGTTTATTCAGTGTGATAATTCTAATATAATATACTATCTAGCAGATGCTTTTATTCTGATGTTTCTTCTCTTTTAGGCCATTGGATCTGAATTGCAGTATAGTGACATGATGGCAGAGGTTGTGTTTGAGAACCCTATATCCAAGGGTCTAAGAGACTGCTCCATCACAGTGACTGGCAGTGGCTTGCTGACAGAGACAATGGAAGCCAGGTAGGCCTATGTGACATTTCTCTGCCGTCTTTACGAGCAAGGTTTCGGTTTGTCATAAAACCTGAATCCATCCCACTGGGCAAAAACTGGTTGAATCAACGTTGTTTCCATGTAACTTCAACCAAAACAATCAATGTGATGACGTTGAATCAACATGGAAAACTGATTGGATTTGCAAAAAGTAAACTTTTTAACCTTTTTGTTGATTTCAAGTTGAATTCACGTTAGTTGATAACTCAACCAAATGTACACTACCGTTCAAAAGTTTAGGGTCACTTAGAAATGTCATTGTTTTCGAAAGAAAAGCAATTTTTTTGTCCATGAAAATAACATCAAATTGATCAGAAATACAGTGTAGACATTGTTAATGTTGTAAATGGCTATTGTAGCTGGAAATGGCTGATTTTTAATGGAATATCTACATAGGCGTACAGAGGCCCATTATCAGCAACCATCAGTCCTGTGTTCCAATGGCACGTTGTGTTTGCTAATTCAAGTTTATCATTTTAAAAGGCTAATTGATCATTAGAAAACCCTTTTGCAATTATGTTAGCACAGCTGAAAACTGTTGTGCTGATTAAAGAAGCAATAAAACTGGCCTTCTTGAGACTAGTTGAGTATCTGGAGCATCAGCAATTGTGCGTTCGATTATGGGCTGTTCGTTATTTTACACTACCTTGTGTGTTGAAGTTTAGAGATCTAAAGATGCTTTGAGGTATAATTTATTTAATGTGTCTCCTCAGATTTCCTTTCCTAAAACAAGGGCAACAGCTGCGTGTGAAGATGCCCTTTACTCCATACAGACCCGGTCCTAAGAAGCTAGTGGCCAACTTCAACTGTGACCAATTCAGGAACATTAAGGCGAGCTGCAATGTGGACATCCTACCTGTCACCAGTGCTGTCCCCCCACTGCCGTAGACAGTAAAGCCCTCGTGAGAATAACTATAATAACTCAAATAAGTTCTGCAATTTATACTGTATTATCCTGTTATATCGTATATCAGCCTTTGTTAAAGTATGGGTCGCGACCCTGACCTGTTAATGGTGGGTCGCGATGTTTCAGAGTAAATGTATAATGATTTAATATATGTCGCGCGTCACTACTTCACAGGAGAGGGATTTGAACGTAAACTTTTTTTTTTAATCAAAATGTGTTTTTTTTGGCAGAAATGCCTTAAGGACATGCAAACTTTCATGTGCCTTTATAATAAACTTGTATGCCATCTGTATTTACAAATACAATTGTTAACTTACGAGCCTAGTTGGTTTAGCCACGGAAAAATACAGGAACCCCGCTAGCCATGATTGGCTGAGATAATAGATGGGCTGGACAAGCCGAGAGATGAGTTCGGATTGGTCTGCCATGTCTATAACATGAGTTGGTCAGTATGTGTAGGTCATTATTTCTAACGCAGCTTTTTTGAAAGATGTCACGTAGTAGAACTGCTGAAGTGTTGCTCTCCACTTTCTGGAGGACCGAGTTTTGAAATCAGTGGAATGCCCGGTGGAATAGAGTATGATAGCTAAAGAGATGGAGAAAATTCTGCTGTTTGATTGCAAATATGCAGATGGAGTCGAAAAGAGAAAACACAGAAGGCTGTTGTATAAAACACCTGTCTCCGGATTACATCTTCAAACTAAGGGCAACCATGGCATCTGTGACAGATAGGGAGAAGCGTTCATCCATGTGTTTGGGTAAGAGAGTCTAGCTAGCTATATTTTCAGATATTATAAGTTTCTAATTTTGTCAGAAAGTCGCTTTGATTGCTAGTTAAAGCTTACTGTTAGCTAGCTAGGTAACGTTACATGTATGATCTATGTAGTAATATTATTCGTATCTCAGAGCCATTTGCATTGCTAGTTATAGCCTAATGTTAGCTAGCTAACATTGAACCTGGTTGGTTAGCTACCTGCAGATTCATGCCGGGTAGTAACGTTATGAGTTGGGATTATGGTTAATTGTTTAGCTAGCTAGCTAGACTCCACTTTGCAAGTAACCATTTCACTACACCTTCTGTATCCAGTGCATGTGTGTCACGCCCTGACTCAGGGGACGCTTATATGTTGAGTCAGGGTGTGTATATTCCTTGTTGTGCATTTTCTATGTGGGGTATTCTAGTATGTATATTTCTATGTTGGCCGGTGTGGTTCCCAATCAGAGGCAGCTGTCGCTCGTTGTCTCTGATTGGGGACCATACTTAAGCAGCCTATTGGCACTATGTAGTTGTGGGATCTTGTTCCGTGTAAGGTTTGTTGTTCTGTACTACCTTGGACTTCACGGTTCGTTTCCTTTGTTGTTTTGTCGTGTTGTTTATAACATTAATAAACATGTACGCATATCACGCTGCGCCTTGGTCTGACCCGTCATTCAACGAACGTGACAATGTGGCAAATGAACTTTGATTTTATTTGATATAGTATGTGTTTACCAGAGACGGTAATGTGAAGAACATGACCTGCACCAAAGTAAAATCAGGATATAACGTTAGGCCAACGAGACAATGTCCAAGATCTAAAATTCTCCAGTAGAATGCCCTGCTTTTATTTCGTCACACTCACAACCGTAAGCTATTTTCTAGTTATGCTATTTTGACCACCAGGCTGCTGATGTCATGCAGCCTGTAGTTTTTGTGTTTATACTTTTCATAACGACAACGACAAGTTTGATGTCGGACGACAATAGAATGTTCATGATGTCACTGCGACAACTGTCGATACACGTAGTATAAACCAGCCTTTAGTCTTGAAGTCTTTGGTTGTTTAGTACATGGCCTTATATGTGAATCCTTAAAGACCGTGGTCCTCTGTAGCTCAGCTGGTAGAGCATGGCGCTTGTAACGCCAAGGTAGTGGGTTCGATCCCCGGGACCACCCATACACAAAAATGTATGCACGCATGACTGTAAGTCGGTTTGGATAAAAGCGTCTGCTAAATGGCATATTATATTATATTTAAAGAGATGGGTGAGGCTAAGGCTTAAGAGTGTGTGAACGATGCTGAATGGGTGTAGACAAAGAAGAGCTCTCCAGTAGGTTTACCAAAACATTCAAGGGCCATTTTCTCAAAAGTCAGATTACAAGTTTATCAACTTTCAAAGTAGAATGACTTTCCCATTGTTCCTCAACTGTAATGTATGATATACCATTTTCTAGCTCTGAGTCTCTACTTTTATCCAATGTAAAAAACACAATTTCAAATGTTGCTACATAAGACCGAATCGAGCCGGTCAGTCACATATGAAGATGAAAAATGATCAGGCCTACTGTACATCTTACTGTATAAATTATTGTTGAAAACAAGTCTAGGTTGGAACTGCTGCTGTTAAAATACAAGTAATACTTTTTATTCTGAACTGTAATAAACTGATTGAAGCAAGATGCTTTTTGAGGCAAACACTCGCACAATTCTGTGTTGCTCATCGACAGCAGGAAGCGGTCTCCTGCCTGTCTGAGAAAGCAGTAGATGTTCTGAGCCCAGAATAGACATGCTTGTTGAACACTTCAACCAGCCACACACCTCTCATTAGGACTGTGTGTGTTTTCTGGTCTACATCTGTTCAGAAAAACAATTATTTATTGTGTTTTAACAGCAATAGTTCCAATCTAGACCTTTCTTTCAACAATACTTTCTACAGTAAGATGTACAGTAAGTCTGATCATTTTTCATCTGTACTGTTACTTAGGGTTGCACTATCAAAAACTGAGCCTGTGTGTGTGTTCTGTTATACATTCGACTGATGTGATCAATCAGTTTATTCCAGTTCAGAATCAGAATGAAAATCATTTATTGTATTTTAACAGCAACAGTTCCTACCTAGACAGATATGTAAGAGTGTTTTTAATGAGAAAAATAAACATGAATTGCTATATATATGGGTATTTCATTTAATTGTTATTAGTTTTTGTCTATATTGCATTTGTTTTAGACATAAGGGCAATGAAATGTACCGATATTTACGTATAGTTGCATGTTTTCATAAGCTTGGGTCCCAGGAAAACACAGAATTTCTCATCTGGGTCCCAGGCTGAGAAAGTTGAAAAACCCCTATCCTATAATATACTATTATATCCCATTACATCCTCCACCCACTATTACACCTCCTGTTTTAGTGCAAGGCTAAGGCAAGTTTTTATTTAGTAATACATTGTGCTGTTCAATGAGATTTAATAAAATCACATTATATAGCATGGTTTTTATTACTGTTGATAGTAAAATTGTTTAACAATAATCTGAAAAAAAGTCAAATTATTCAAGTGTGGGCAGCAGAAGTACATGGAAATCTCTTTCCTTCATAATGGACCACAATGGGAACAAGGCGTGACTTTGTCTATGTAATCATCCATACTTGTTGTACATGTATTGTTAACTGGTGTGGCTTCTTTATTCTTTTTAAATTGTCAAATCAAATCAAACGCATAACTTGCCTAAATATCCTGAAATAAATGATTGTTCTTTCAGAATTCAAGTCTGTCACTCAAAGAAAGATTTCCAAACAGGCTTATGCCACTGCAAAGCATCTGGCTGTATGTCACACTGAAATACAAAATAAAAGTGGTAAAGACTAAATTAATCTAGAAATATTCATACATTCATGAAGCAAGATGTATGTTTGGCAAATATTTGTCTTGCAGTAATGTAATATATGTAATATATCTGCTGTTAAAATGATGTAGAGCGTGTGTACACAAGAGGGAAGTACACACACTTAAGTAACATTCAACAAAGTCCCAGTCCATCAGAGAAAAGACCACCAGTCCTCTTCACACCTCGTTGTTTTCATTCACCTCATACACACGCACACTAGCTGTCATCGTCTAGCTGGAGCCTTGAATCAGAACTTTGATCTTCTGTAGGTTGTGATCCACGGCCCCGTCCAGAAACTGCACCCAGTTACATTTTAGTCATTTAGCAGACGCTCTTATCCAGAGCGACTTACAGGAGCAATTAGGGTTAAGTGCCTTGCTCAAGGGCACTTTGACAGATTTGTCACCTAGTCGACTCGGGGATTAGAACCAGCGACCTTTCGGTTACTGGTACAACGCTCTTAACCACTGAGCTACCTGCCACCCCCCAGTTCAGGTCTGCTTCTAAACACACGTGACTGGCCCTGAGGAGGAAGGAAGAGGAGAAGAGAGAGAGAGAGAGAGAGAGAGGGCTGAGTACCGGTAGAGGGAGGAGAAGAGAGAGGGAGAGGGTTGTGTACCGGTAGAGGGAGGAGGAGGAGGAGGAGAGAGAGGAAGAGAGCTGTGTACCGGTAGAGGGAGGAGAGAGAGGGAGAGGAAGGTGTACTGGTAGAGGGAGGAGAGAGAGGGAGAGGGAGGAGGAGGAGAGAGAGGAAGGTGTACTGGTAGAGGGAGGAGAGAGGGAGGGGAGGAGGAGGAGAGAGAGGAAGGTGTACTGGTAGAGTACAATAGAAAAAATCATTTTCTTCCTTTCCTCTTTCATCCACCAATCAATTCCTCTCAGACTGGTCTCCTTGACGGAAAACAAAAGAGGAAACTTCTAACATTGAGACACGGCCAGAGTTGAAGTAAGCGGTGATGTGATGTCATTATTTCGCTCATGAGGGTGTAATGGCTGGCTTCCGGTCATCCCCCTCTTCAAAGGGGGTGACACTCTAGATCCAAACTGTTACAGACCCATATCCATCCTGCCCTGCCTTTCAAAAGTTTTTGAAAGCCAAGTCAACAAACAGATCACCGACCATTTCGAATCCCACCGTACCTTCTCCGCTATGCAATCCGGTTTCCGAGCTGGTCATGGGTGCACTTCAGCCACGCTCAAGGTCCTAAACGATATTATAACCGCGATCGATAATAGACAGTACTGTGCAGCCGTTTTCATTGACCTGGCCAAGGCTTTCGACTCTGTCAACCACCGCATTCTTATTGGCAGACTAAATAGCCTTGGTTTCTCAAATGACTGCCTCGCCTGGTTCACCAACTACTTCTCAGATAGAGTTCAATGTGTCAAATCGGAGGGCCTGTTGTCTGGACCTATGGCAGTCTCTATGGGGGTGCCACAGGGTTCAATTCTTGGGCCGACTCTTTTCTCTGTGTATATCAATGACGTCGGTGACTCTCAGATCCACCTCTACGCAGACGACACCATTTTGTATACATCTGGCCCTTCATTGGACACTGTGTTAACAAACCTCCAAACGAGCTTCAATTCCATACAACACTCCTTCAGTAGCCTCCAACTGCTCTTAAACACTAGTAAAACTAAATGCATGCTCTTCAACCGAACGCTGCTTGCACCCGCCCACCCGACTAGAATCACTACTCTCAACGGGTCTGACCTAGAGTATGTGGACAACTACAAATATCTAGGTGTCTGGTTAGACTGTAAACTCTCCTTCCAGACTCACATTAAGAATCTCCAATCCAAAGTTAAATCTAGAATCGGTTTCCTATTTCGCAACAAAGCCTCCTTCACTCATGCTGCCAAACATGCCCTCGTAAAACTGACTATCCTACCGATCCTTGACTTCGGCGATGTCATTTACAAAATAGCCTCCAACACTCTACTCAGCAAATTGGATGTAGTCTATCACAGTGCCATCCGTTTTGTCTCCAAAGCCCCCATATAATACCCACCACTGTGACCTGTACGCTCTTGTTGGCTGGTCCTCACTACATATTCGTCGCCAAACCCACTGGCTCCAGGCCATCTATAAATCACTGCTAGGCAAATCCCCGCCTTATCTTAGCTCATTGGTCACCATAGCAACACCCACCCGTAGTCTGCGCTCCAGCGGGTATATCTCACTGGTCATCCCCAAAGCCAACACCTCCTTTGGCCGCAATTCCTTCCAGTTCTCTGCTGCCAATGACTGGAACAAATTGCAAAAATCTCTGAAGCTGGAGACACTTATCTCCCCTCACTAACTTTAAGCATCAGTTGTCAGAGCACCTTACCGATCACTGCACCTGTACACAGCCCATCTGAAATTAACCCGCCCAACTACCTCATCCCTATATTGTTATTTATTTTGCTCATTTGTACCCCAGTATCTCTATTTGCACATAATCTCTTGCACATCTATCATTCCAGTGTTAATACTAATTGTAATTATTTTGCACTATAGCCTATTCTATTGCCTTACCTCCATAACTTGCTAAATTTGCACACTGTATATTATATGTATTTCTGTTGTATTTTTGACTTTGTTTTGTTTTACCCCATATGTAACTCTGTGTTGTTGTTTTTATCGCACTGCTTTGCTTTATCTTGGCCAGGTCGCAGTTGTAAATGAGAACTTGTTCTCAACTGGTTTACCTGGTTAAATAAAGGTTAAATAAAATAAAAAATAATAAAAAAACAGGAACTAGTGGCTGTCTGTAGCCTGTTGCTCATCCACTGACTGTCATTGTACTGTGACAGTAGTATCCAGTTCTGTCATTGTACTGTGACAGTAGTATCCAGTTCTGTCATTGTACTGTCTGACAGTAGTAGCCAGTTCTGTCATTGTACTGTCTGACAGTAGTAGCCAGTTCTGTCATTGTACTGTCTGACAGTAGTAGCCAGTTCTGTCATTGTACTGTCTGACAGTAGTAGCCAGTTCTGTCATTGTACTGTGACAGTAGTAGCCAGTTCTGTCATTGTACTGTCTGACAGTAGTAGCCAGTTCTGTCATTGTACTGTCTGACAGTAGTAGCCAGTTCTGTCATTGTACTGTCTGACAGTAGTAGCCAGTTCTGTCATTGTACTGTCTGACAGTAGTAGCCAGTTCTGTCATTGTACTGTCTGACAGTAGTAGCCAGTTCTGTCATTGTACTGTCTGACAGTAGTAGCCAGTTCTGTCATTGTACTGTCTGACAGTAGTAGCCAGTTCTGTCATTGTACTGTCTGACAGTAGTAGCCAGTTCTGTCATTGTACTGTCTGACAGTAGTAGCCAGTTCTGTCATTGTACTGTCTGACAGTAGTAGCCAGTTCTGTCATTGTACTGTCTGACAGTAGTAGCCAGTTCTGTCATTGTACTGTCTGACAGTAGTAGCCAGTTCTATCATTGTACTGTCTGACAGTAGTAGCCAGTTCTGTCATTGTACTGTCTGACAGTAGTAGCCAGTTCTGTCATTGTACTGTCTGACAGTAGTAGCCAGTTCTGTCATTGTACTGTCTGACAGTAGTAGCCAGTTCTGTCATTGTACTGTCTGACAGTAGTAGCCAGTTCTGTCATTGTACTGTCTGACAGTAGTAGCCAGTTCTGTCATTGTACTGTCTGACAGTAGTAGCCAGTTCTGTCATTGTACTGTGACAGTAGTAGCCAGTTCTGTCATTGTACTGTCTGACAGTAGTAGCCAGTTCTGTAATGTCTTTCCAGAAGAGGATGAATAGATATGCCCTACCAAGTGGATGATTCAGTAGGCGACAGGTGAAAACATAAGTCCCTGTGTGGCTGACACACAGACAAACAGGTGGGTTAAGCAGCACTAATGTACTCACCTGATGATATCCAACACTCCCTTCAGCACCGAAGCCAGTTTACATGCCCGGAATGATGAGACAGAAAGAGTATCATTCCTAAGTGACTAGTAGGGCATGTCATATAAATATCTACACTGAACAAAAATATAAACGCAACATGTAAAGTGTTGGTCCCATGTTTCATGAGCTGAAATAAAAGATCCCAGAAATGTTCCATACGCACAAATTTGTTTACATCCCTGTTAGTGAGCATTTCTCCTTCGCCAAGATAATACATCCACCTGACAGGTGTGGCATATCAAGAAGATGATTAAACAGTACATCCAACCGGCCTTACAACCGCAGAACACGTGTAACCACGCCAGCCCAGGACCTCCACATCCGGCTTCTTCACCTGCGGGATCATCTGAGACCAGCCACCCGGACAGCTGATGAAACAGGAGTATTTCTGTCTGTAATAAAGCCCTTTTGTGGGAAAAAAAAAACATATTCTGATTGGCTAGGCCAGGCTCCCAAGTGGGTGGGACTATGCCCAACCAGGCCCACCCATGGCTGCACCTCTGCCCAGTCATGTGAAATCCATAGATTATGGCCTAATGAATTACCTTATATGAACTATAACTCAGTAAAATCGTTGAAATTGTTGCATGTTCAGTTTATATTTTTGTTCATTATAGATTGTATGTACCAAAGGAAGCACGTCCATTAACACAGTAGAAAGAAACATCATGAAAATAAATATTGCTTTAACAGTACGAGCCATGCCAAACATACTATTGCAGCTAATTCATTATGTTAAATGTATGTATACAACATGCCAACTTGTCTCCTCCCCTATTATGTTTTGACTACTTCTTCAACAAAGCCTTTCATACCTGGGGTGGCAGGTAGCCTAGCGGTTAAGTGCGTTGGGCCGGTAACAGAAAAGTCGCTGGTTAGAATCCCAGAGCGGACTAGGTGGGGGGAAAAAAATCTGTCGCTGTGCCCTTTAGCAAGGCACTTAACCCTAATTGCTCCTGTAAGTCGCTCTGGATAAGAGCATCAAAATCCCAAAGTATCCCTTTAAGTCGAGCTCAGAGATATTGTCTGGGCCCAAGTTAAGAAAAAAACTACACCCAAAACGAAATGTTTGTTTCATTAGTCCATTGTTCATGTAGTGTAAAATAAATTGCATGTCAGCAATCAAGTTTAAGATATATACTGGCTGTATTTCTGTATATAAAAAAAAGAAGTTATATATCTCGCAGAGTTAGAAAGTTGGCTGTCAGGAGTATTACAATGTAAATATACTTGTAATCCATCTGTCTGCATATTTCAAGACATGACATTGGGGTGTAGTGAGATACCCAATGGGTTGGATGATACTTTTCTCATCAATCATCTTGAAAAAAAACAAACGGTGCATTCGGAAATATTCAGACCCCTTCCCCTTTTCCACATTTTGTTGTGTTACAGCCTGAATTTACAATTGATTAAATGTAGATGTTTTGTCATTGGCCTACACACAATACCCCATGATATCAAAGTGGAATGATGTTTTTAGAAATGTTTACAAATTAATTAATAATGAAAAGCTGAAATGTCTTGAGTCAATAAGTATTCAACCCCTTTGTTATGGCAAGCCTAAATACGTTCAGGAGTAAACATTTGCTTAACAAGTCAAATAATAAGTTGCATGGACTCACTCTGTGTGCAATAGCACTCATACACACACACTCTCAATACACACACACTCATACACACACTCATATACACACACACACACACACTCGATCTGAAAACGGCACCTAGCTAAGCTAAACCAGCCACCGCAAAATGGCGTCGGATCCCAGGTGGAAAGCAACCCACCAAGTGGCTCGTCTCGTCGTCGAGTCACCTCAACCCATCCGTATCCAGGCAGCTCTCTCAGGTCCTCTGGTCTCATCACAGTTCCTCTCTCTCTCTCTTTTCATCTTGTCTTCAAGGGCCTCCGTAACCAGTACTGCTTAGAGAAGGAACAGCCGCACCACTCGGCACTCCTAAGTCATATCGGACACTTTTTGACAAAACGAAAGATGTTAATGAACTCATGGCTTCTTCCCTCTGTGTATTTACCACGTCAATAATGTGACCCAAGTCTTCCATTTTGGCAGAGACCAATGAAAATACCTCTGTATGGACATTACTCGGGCCAGTATTGCCATAGGGGCGTTTGGGTTAAGAAACCTTTTTAGAATGATAGATTAGCTTATAGAATGGGGTACAGCGCTTTAGAACGTCGCAGATAGAAATGTAATGTATAGATAGACATACTAGAATTGTGATTCTTCGATACACAATGCATCATTATCTGTACATTCTGTAACATTGCTCTCCCCTGAATAAACCTCTGGTGTCAGCGGGCAAGTCATTACTGCGTCCCAAATGGCACCCTATTCCTTTTATAGTACTACTTTTGACCAGGGCCTTAGGGCTCTGGTCAAAAGAAATGCACTTATAGGAAATAGGTGCCATTTGGCATATAGCCCTTCAATTGTGTTTTTGGGGGGAGGGAGGTTATTTAGGGTGTTCTCGACTCAAGGGCTTATTACATATGATAAAGTGACAGTTTGTTGTAGAACGAAGAAGCAGAAAAAGAGATTGATAGTTTGGTAAAGACCTGTGAAGCACTCCCCCTTATCCACTTCAACATTGTGGATCCCAATACCATTTTGGTCGAACATCATGACAGCAGATCTATGGTTAAATGGTAACTTTTTGGTCAGTCGGTCCACTGACCACAATAAATTGTACAGTATAGGAATGGTTGTGTGCCCTGGGTTTGTGTTCCAAGATGCTCTGACCATTATATCTCAGTAGTGGTGAAATAAGTTTGTTGGAGAACAAATAACTTCCAAACATTGGCAAGCATTGTATAGTCAAACCTGTGTAGTCCGAGGAGCCAAGGCCAGTTGTAGGGTTTTCTGTAGAGACATGAGTGTGAATATAATGGGAGCTGTCACCAAGTCACTTTTGGAGTCTTTTTAATCTCTTTTTTTCTCTCCTGTACACATGGCAACCCATTTTTGACCATAGACACGACTTGAGATCATAAACTGATTGCGGTGTGGCGTGCATCTCAAGTCTGTCTTCCATCTTATGGAAATGTTCACTGCGGTAGTACTATAGCCTACCTAACTCATCTCATCTGTCTGCAATTTTCCCCATCTTGTTTTCTTTATGTGGTTGAACTGTTAATATACACTACCGGTCAAAAGTTTTAGAACACCTACTCATTCAAGGGTTTCTCTTTATTTTTACTATTTTCTACATTGTAGAATAATAGTGAAGACATCAAAACTATGAAATAACACACATGGAATCATGTAGTAACCACAGAATTGTTAAACAAATCAGAATATATAGATTCTTCAAATTGCCACCCTTTGCCTTGATGACAGCGTTGCACACTCTTGGCATTCTCTCAACCAGCTTCACCTGGAATACTTTTCCAACAGCCTTGAAGGAGTTCCCACATATGCTGAGCACTTGTTGGCTGCTTTTCCTTCACTCTACGGTCCGACTCATCCCAAACCATCTCAATTTGGTTGAGGTTGGGGGATTGTGGAGGCCAGGTCATCTGATGCAGCACTCCATCACTCTCCTTCTTGGTAAAATAGCCCTTACACAGCCTGGAGGTGTGTTGGGTCATTGTCCTGTTGTAAAACGAATGATAGTCCCACTAAGCCCAAACCAGATGGGATGGCGTATCGCTGCAGAATACTGTGGTAGCCATGCTGGTTAAGTGTGCCTTGAATTCTAAATAAATCAGTGTCACCAGCAAAGCGCCCCCACACCATAACACCTCCTCCATGCTTTACGGTGGTAAATACACATGCAGAGATCATCCGTTCACCCACACCGCGTCTCACAAAGACACAGCGGTTGGAACCAAAACCTCCAATTTGAACTCCAGACCAAAGGACACATTTCCACCGGTCTGCTCGTGTTTCTTGGCCCAAGCAAGTCTCTTCTTCTTATTGCTGTCCTTTAGTAGTGGTTTCTTTGCAGAAATTCGACCATGAAGGCCTGATTTCACACAGTCTCCTCTTGACAGTTGATGTTGAGATGTGTCTGTTACTTGAACTCTGTGAAGCATTTATTTGGGCTGCAATTTCTGAGGCTGGTAACTCTAATGAACGTATCCTCTGCAGCAAGAGGTAACTCTGGGTCTTCCATTCCTGTGGCGGTCCTCATGAGAGCCAGTTTCATCATAAGCGCTTGATGGTTTTTGCGACTGCATGAAGAAACTTTAAAAGTTCTTGAAATGTTCCATATTGACTAACCCTTCATGTCTTAAAGTAATGATGGACTTGTTGTTTCTCTTTGCTTATTTGAGCTGTTCTTGCCAAAATATGGACATAGCCCTATTTGGTAAAATACCATCTTCTGTATACCCCCCCTCCCTTGTCACAACCACAACTGATTGGCTCAAACGCATTAAGAAGGAAAGAAATTCCACAAATTAACTTTTAAGAAGGTACACCTGTTAATTGAAATGCATTCCAGGTGACTACCTCATGAAGCTGGTTGAGAGAATGCCAAGAGTGTGCAAAACTGTCATCAAGGCAAAGGGTGGATATTTGAAGAATCTCAAATATAAAATACATTTTGATTACTACATGATTCCATATGTGTTATTTCATAGTTTTGATGTCTACATTATTATTCTACAATGTAGAAAATAGTAAAAATAAAGAAAAACCCTTGAATGAGTAGGTGTTCTAAAACTTTTTGACCGGTAGTGTATATGCATTTTAATTACATTTATTTTTCTTTTCAATTATGTACCATTGTTCAAAGATTTTATATCATAACTTTGCAATTCACAACCTTTGTAATATTCAATGGTTTCTTTTAAAATATGTTTTATGTATTGTTAATTTTAGTATTCTGTAATTAAATGTATAATATAAATCAGAAAAACCAACAAATGAATTGTGCAAATGAGTGTCACACCATTGTCACAAAGGTTCAAAACACCTGCAACACAGATTTTTTATTAATATAAAACTCACTAGGTGATTTTCCATGAAGGAAAATTGTGACTTGCTTCTTTAAAAGTATTTATGTGATACTTGAAGTTTAAAACGTATTTTACTTAAGTGAAGTGGTGAAATATAGTCAAAGTAAAATATATTAAAATATCTGTTCTGTTTACTTTGATAGACTACTACACTGGTCAAAAATATAAACGCAACATGTAAAGTTCTGGTCCCATGTTTCATGAGCTGAAATAAAAGATCCCAGAAATGTTCCATACACACAAAAAAGCGTATTTATCTCAAATGTTGTGCACAAATTTGTTTACATCCCTGTTAGTGAGCATTTTATCCTTTGTCAAGATAATTCATCCACCTGACAGGAGCCATGTGTGGTGACAGACGTGCTGGTGAAGCTACGTCACAGAAGACAGGTCTCCAAGTTCATCTACGACAAATCAGCAAAAGACTTACCTGAGCTCAGGGTGGGTGAAACGGTGCGAATGAAGCCACTACCAGGGGACGGACGGGCCTCTGGAGACTCGGATCCTGTGTACAGAAAGTGGCACCACGCTCCTACTTGGTCGAAGTGAATGGATCACTGTACCGTCGTAACAGGGTTGACCTTCGGATTGCTGAGCCAGCATCTACTCAGAACTCTGATGGTCATAGGGTCGCATGACAAAAAGACGGAACCCCAGCAAGACACATGGGGCCTGAGGCACTGGGCGAAGAGCCAGGATCAGAGGTCGGCCACTCCTCGCCCATCAATACTCCCCTTAGACAGTCAGGTGACACGCCTGTGCGGGAGCCCGCACTCCACGCAGACAAGCCCCTGTCTTTTCACGCTGCAGGGCGTCTGTCCCAGTCACCAAAAATACTTAATCTGTAGGTTTCCCATTAGGGATTGTTGACAGACAGAGATAAAAGTGAAGAGAGTATCAAAATGTGTTAAGTGGTTAACTGAAAAAAAAAAAATAATAATAATAATACTAAACTGTTCATGTTGGAAATTACTACTAGGTTTGTTTTGTTAGTGAATTGACAGCTCCTGTCCTATTTTATAAAAGGGAAGATGTTATGGGTGGAAGATGGCACAATCATGCCATCTGCTGGTAAATGTTAATTACTGCAACTCCAGTGTTTTACCGCGTACTTGAGATACCGGATGTATTGCAATATACTGAACAAGACTGGTTACTCGCCTCAATGCCTCTGTCTCGTCATTTAACATTCAAACAGTTACCTCTGCTGCAGAGGATAAGTTCATTAGAGTTACCAGCCTCAGAAATTGCAGCCCTAATAAATGCTTCACAGAGTTCAAGTAACAGACACATCTCAACATCAACTGTTCAGAGGAGACTGTGTGAATCAGGCTTTCATGGTCCAATTGCTGCAAAGAAACCACTACTAAAGGACACCAATAATAAGAAGAGACTTGCTTGGGCCAAGAAACACGAGCAATGGACATTAGACCGGTGGAAATGTTGGAGTCCAAATTGGAGGTTTTGTTCCAACCGCCGTGTCTTTGTGAGACGCGGTGTGGGTGAACAGATTATCTCTGCATGTATTTCCCACAGTAAAGCATGGAGGAGGGGAGGTGTTATGGTGTGGGGGTGCTTTGCTGGTGACACTGTGATTTATTTAGAATTCAAGGCACACTTAACCAGCATGGATACCATAGCATTCTGCAGCGTCATACGCCATCCCATCTGGTTTGGGCTTAGTGGGACTATCATTTGTTTTTCAACAGGACAATGACCCAACACACCTCCAGGCTGTGTAAGGGCTATTTACCAAGAAGGAGTGATGGAGTGCTACATCAGATGACCTGGCCTCCACAATCCCCAACCTCAACCAAATTGAGATGGTTTGGGATGAGTCGTACCGCAGAGTGAAGGAAAAGCAGCCAACAACTGCTCTGCATATGTGGGAACTCCTTCAAGGCTGTTGGAAAAGTATTCCAGGTGAAGCTGGTTGAGAGAATGCCAAGAGTGTGCAAAGTTGTCATCTAGGCAAAGGGTGGCTATTTGAAGAATCTCAAATATAAAATATATTTTGATTTGTATAACACTTTTTTGGTTACTACATGATTCCATATGTGTTATTTCATAGTTTCAATGTCTTCACTATTATTCTGGGCTCCCGAGTGGTGCAGCGGTCTAAGGCACTGCATCTCGGTGCTTGAGGCATCACTACAGACCCCCTGGTTCGATTCCAGGCTGTATCACTGGTAACTATGGTTACGAGGAGGGTATACTATAATGTTGTTGGGTCAGACCCAACAACATTACATTATAGTATCCCCTCCTCGTGGAGAAAAGCACCTGAGCTAATTATAACACACAAAGTAAGCAAAACAATTAAATGCATAATTCTAACGTTGCCTATAATAATGAATAGCTTACTAATGACATAGACCTATACAAACGTACAAACTATGGCATAAATAACGATAAGTTGTTAAGAGACAAACCGTCATTTGGATTAAGACATGAGCGAGCTGAGACGGATGTAGCGAGCTGAGACGGATGTAGCGAGCTGAGACGGACGTAGCGAGCTGAGACGGACGTAGCGAGCTGAGACGGACGTAGCGAGCTGAGATGGACGTAGCGAGCTGAGACGGACGTAGCGAGCTGAGACGGTATGGCGAGCTGTGACGGACGTAGCGAGCTGAGACGGACGTAGCGAGCTGAGACGGATGCAGCGAGCTGAGACGGACGTAGCGAGCTGAGACGGACGCAGCGAGCTGAGACGGATGTAGCGAGCTGAGACGGATGCAGCGAGCTGAGACGGATGTAGCGAGCTGAGACGGATGTAGCGAGCTGAGACGGATGCAGCCTATACGCCGCCTATTTGTTCAGCACTTTTGAAATGGACAGCGACATAATTCAGAACGTGGGCCATTCTTACAGTATTCTGCCAGTACACCAAGTCTGAACCATAGGATAAATAACGTGGGCACATGAGCAGACAATGAAAGATCTTATAATATTCGATGATGACATTTCTCTAAAGCAGGCTATAGGCTACATGTGCACCACCAAGTCAGAACAGTTGTACAAACAGGCCCTGCAGTGCTGTCTCACAATTGCCACACAATTTAATGCATGCTATAATTCTGGCAAGCATGTACCTATTCTCCCTCCGTCTGTTGGTTGTGAAGGTCGATGGCTCGTCTATATGCGGTGTCTAGCTGAGCCAAAATGTTTGATTTCCCCAGTAATCCCAGTTTAACAGCATTGTCTATATGTGATGCACAATTCACATGTTTTGAGACCCTTTCAGACATGTTTTAAATCCTTAAACCCAGACTTGGACCACACACCCTCTCCACCGTATAGCAGGCAGGGGAAGCAAAATAGTGATTGTTTTGAGGCGCTTGCAGTTAGCCACTGCTTCCTTCCAAACCACTCTTTGTTGAATTTGCGATTTCCGACTTTTTGTGTAATGTTTATGTCCATGGCCGATGAGCACCGAGACGTTTTATCTCGAATTTCTCTTCATATGACAAGGATTGAAAAGGATTTACCAGTAGATTGTCAACGTGATTCATGATGATGACTGCTTGTCTAGCTTGCTAGCTAAGAAGTATGATGTTGACATGATCAGTCCAATCAAAGCTACGGTAGATAACACGTGATTTGATGTCATTTTATCTGTGGCCAATGACCTTGAGCCTTCTTGGATGGGCACTGCTACTGTAAATATGGCAGTACCCAAAGGGGCTTGAACTTTCTAGCTGTCCCTGTAGATTTTGCGGTGACATAGTGTCCCCATGAGTGACAGAACACTGAGCCAATCACGGAGCAACTAGAGAACATTACCAACCCCTACGCTCTGTATTTTCCCCTGACTGCCCCACCACCACAGAATAAAAAACAAAAAAACATTATTGAACCTTTATTTAACTAGGCAAGTCAGTTAAGAACAAATTCTTATTTACAATGACGGCCAACCAAAATGCTGCGGAGACGGGGGATTAAAAATAAAACTATAGGACAAAACACACATCACGACGAGACACCACAAAACTACATAAAGAGAGACCTAAGACAACAACACAACATGGCAGCAACACATGACAACACAGCATGGTAGCAACACATGACAACAACACGGTAGCAACACAACATGGCAGCAGCACAACATGGTAGCAGCACAAAACATGGTACAAACATTATTGGGCACAGACAACAGCACATAGGGCAAGAAGGTAGAGACAACAATACATCACGGCGAAGCAGCCACAAGTGTCAGTAAGAGTGTCCATGATTGAGTCTTGTAGAGATGGAGATAAAACTGTCCAGTTTGAGTGTTGTTTGCAACTCGTTCCAGTCGCTAGCTGCAGCACTGAGCTAGGCTGAAACCCCTGCATTTTGGAGCTGCCTTACTCAAGAAAGCAAAAAAGAGACCATGTTTGTATGCAGCTTTATTAACTCAATATGATTAATTTTTTTACATTGTTTGCAAACTGATATGTGACACATATTAATGCCAAAATAACATGCAATATATATATATATATATATATATATATATATATATATATATATATATATTATTTTCTTTTAGTTTTTTAGCTAAACAGGTGGGGCTCAAAACCCCTGGTCGGTTCAAACTTTGATTGGGAACAGATGACGTCATATAAAAACAAAACGATTAGTTGCCGGAGTGTAACTCCAGTTCTATGAGTGGAGCGGAGCCCCCATAGGGGAGCTCTGCTCCTAGTGGATTACCCTCTGCCCTAAGGCAGCAGCAGCCTGAAACAAATTTATGCACACACCTGCAGCCAATGGGAGCACAGGTGTCCCTATAAGAGGGATGCCTCCCCTCAATCTGCCTCCCGAGATATTATCTTCAGCGAGACTAGAGAGGGTCGGCAGGGCCTTAGGTCCTATGGGGCTCCGCTCCACTCATAGAACTGGAGTTACACTCCGGTAACTAATCGTTCTATATCGTGGAGCTCCGCCCCCATAGGGGAGCTCTGCTCCTAGTGGTTTAAGGCGGAGCGTAGCGCTCCCAAAATGACTCCCTGCCGAGCCTAACACTTCCCATTAAAAAATGAAAAGGTCAAGCCTAGCAATGGCCGCAACCAATTCCCGCAGTACTGCAACTAAAAACCCCTATGGGCGTCACAATATACCGCATCATTGGTTAAAGACCCGCCCCACCTAGTTCAATGGCAATGCCAATGACTAGTGTGCAGATCACCAGAATAGAAGCTACACTAATCTGTACTAGCAGATAGATGTGCCTCAATATCCTGTGAAAACACTACCGACCACTAATGGAATGACACCAAGTGTCACTCTACATTATGTGCACAGTAGACCACCTCACTCACTCAATGGAATCCCAGAGATTAGTAGGCAGGAACAAAATATAAGTCATACTAAACTGAACAATCAGATAGATGACCTCACATTCTGTCAATTCAATACATGCCTCTACTGTACTGAACCTGTCAGTCAAGAGTCATGCCACAAGATATGCTTTCCATCCAAAGCGGACTTGATAGAAACCTGTGTCCATCGTCCTGCTTTTCTCTCTTCTAGCTCAAGATTCCCCTTCAGCTATGCTGAGTACAATCGAGCCAGAGAGATAGAAAGCCTATCTATCAAAAAACATGTTTTCCTAACCAAAGCGGACCTGATGGGAACCTGTCCATAGTCCTGCTTTATCCTCTCTCTCCTGGCTCAAAATCTCCTTTCAGCTTTGCTGAGTACAGACCGAGCCCAAGAGTTAGAAAACATATCTGTCAAGAATACATCTTCCTAACCAAAGCGGACCTGATGGACACCCATGTCCACAGTCCTGCTTTTTCTCTTCCTTGCTCAAGATCTCCCTTCAGCCACGCTTGAGTACAGATCGAGCCAAAGAGTTAGAAGACATATCTAAGAGATAGAAACGGATAAATGGAGACGGTGTCGACCATGACGCTGCTCTACAAATATCCTCTACCCCTGTTCCTCTGAAGAGGGCAGTAGAAGCTGCTACTCCACGAGTGGAGTGAGATCTGATACCCTGAGGCAGTTGTCGCCCCGCTGCCTCGTAAGCTGTCTCAATACCTTCACAAAGCCAATGAGACAATCGCTGTTTTGAAAGTGGTCTACCTAATGCAGCCGCACCGTGACACACAAACAGCTGAGGCGATGACCCTAATCCGCTGCTGTGCGCTCAACGTAACACGCCAAAGCGCGCACTGGGCACAGACAATGAAGCTTTTCCTCACTCCTCTCCCCCATGAGGAGGGGGAGAAAAAGCCCACAACTCCACGGTCTGTGATCTATATGCACTGCTAATAACCTTCGGCACAAACGCCGGGTTAGGACGTAACACCGCTCTGCTCAGATCGCCATTAATGGCAAGACAGTCGGGTCTCGTAGACAGGGCACACAAATCACTGACACGCTTAGCGGTAGTCAAGGCGAGCAACAGTGCCGTCTTGATGGACAGCATCTTGAGGGGTATTTGATTCAATGGCTCGAACAGCGACTTACATAGCGCTTCGAGTACCAAAGCCAAATCCCACTGGGGCAGCGTGGCTCTAGGCATTGGCCTAAGCCGCCGCGTTCCCAATAAGAAACGTTTCACTAAAGGGTGGCTGAACACGTTCGTTCCGCCAAACCCCTCATGATCAGCTAAAATTGCCGCTGCAAACACTCTAATGGTGGAGGACGATTTCTGCTTATCAAACATAAACTGCAGAAAAGAGAGCACACTCTCAACCTGACAGTTCATGGGGTCCACACCTTGTGTGTCACACCATCGTGAAAAAACGTTCCACCTGCTGGTATACATCCTAGAAGTGGAACCGGCTCGTGCACCTTGTATGGTTCTGATCACTGCATCAGATAACCCACGGCGCCTCAACCTGTCCCATTCAGGAACCAAGCCTTCAGTGGTTGGCCGATTATGGGCCACTGCCCTATCGAGCCTCCCGCCTGGGTCAACGCGTCCCGTCGATGTGGAATTGGCCAAGGTGGCGCAATCAACATCTGACTCATCTCCGCGAAACCACGGAGCCCCCGGGCGATCGGGCGCTATCAGTATCACTGACAGCCCCCCTGACCTCACCCTGGCTAGCAGTGGGAGAATGCAAGACAGTGGAGGGAATGCATACAGGAGAACTTTCGGCCACGGGTAGTGCGCGAATGCGTCTCTTCCCAGTGGTGGTTCGTCCTGTTCCCTCAGAGAGATCCATAGGGGACATTACGCGTTCACGCGTGACGCGAATAGATCCACCTCGGCTCTCCCGAACTGTTCCCAAATTTGGAGAACAATGTCCGGATGCAGACACCACTCGTCGTCTCGAGGACCCCCTCTTGACATGATGTCTGCTCCTACGTTCAAGTAGCCCGGAATGTGTGCTGCTCTCAACGAGCGAAGGTGCTTGTGAGCCCACAGCCACAATTCCTCTGCCGCCCGGTGGAGAACAGGAGACCTGACTCCTCCCTGGCGATTTATGTGAGCCACTGTGGTCCGGTTGTCTGACCAGACCAGCACATCGCGACCCCGAAGGGTAGGCGCGAAGTGGGTCAGAACCAGTCGAACCGTTTCCAACTCCAAGAGGTTTATGTGACGACCTGATTGAGGCCACACACCTCATATCGCTTGAGTCTGACATGTCCCCTCCCCATCCAGTCAGAGAGAAGCATCTGTAAATACTGGAATGTAGGATGATACCTTGCCCATCGGGACTCCGTGCGTGAGAACGCTCGGATTCCTCCAATAGTCCAGGTCTGCTCTTAGCGAGAGAGGAACCACCACCAACCGATGACGTTGGACGCACTGGGTCTAGTCTTAGTTGGGCGAACCATCGCTGTATTCTGCGCATGTGCAGGAGTCCCAGCGGAACCACAGAGTGGGCTGACAACATGAGACCCAAAAGTGACATGATCGACAGTGCCGTCACTGTGCGAATTGGACGACACTTCCTCAGGGCTAGCAACAATGCTACCCTTCGAGGGTCCGAAATTCGAGCCCTCATCATTACAGTGTCTAGCTGTAGCCCCAGGTAGACAATCTGATGACTGGGCCAGGGTGCGCTCTTTTTCCAATTCACAGCGAACCCCAGACGCGTGAGATGAATCACTGTCTGTGTTGTGTGAGTGAACGCCAGCTCTGCTGACGGGGCGAGAACCAGCAGGTCGTCTCGGTAGGCTAATAGCCTTAACCCTTGACGACGCAACGGTTCCAATGCCGCCTCCACACATTTGGAAAACGTTCGAGGTGCCAGGGCGTACCCGAATTGCATCCTCGTGAACTCGTACGCCACCCCTTGAAAGGCGAACCGCAGAAACATCCTGTGACGCGATTGTATCGGCACATGGAAGTACGCGTCCTTTAGGTCTATGCTTGTACAAAAGTCTCCTTTCTGGACACATTCCAGTAGACGTTTTGTCGTCAGCATTCGGAAGGGTCGTTTGGTTATGCTCTCGTTGAGAGTGCGTGAATCCAAAATCGGCCTCACTCCCCCGTCTTTTTTGGGCACTAGGAAATAAGGCGAATATAGCCCTTTGTTCCTTTGCTCCCGGGGAACTACTGTGACCGCCTCCTTCGCCAAAAGTTCCGTAATCTCTGACATCAGAGCGGCCACTTTGTCTGGCGTTTTCATCACCGTCTCCACCACTCCCCTGAACGGGGGTGGGGTTCGATGGAATTGGAGGGCATAACCCTTCTGCAACGTCTGTTCTAGCCAGCGTGAGAGGGGTACAGCTTCGTTGCCACTGCCAGCAATGCAGGGAAAGCGGGCGCGCACGAAGCTGTGGTGCATCCAGTAGGAAGGACCTGTATTCCTCTATGGCCGCCGCCGCTATTCCCCAACACTGGGTTGGTGGAATAGCCCAAGGCGGGCCCCCTCGAAAGGGGAGAGGAAACATCAGCTCGTTCTGAGAGAATCGGAGGCCTTGATACGTCAGTTACGTCTGTAACTCTAGTATTCCGGCCCTCCGTGAACGTAGCACGGTTTTGAGCTGCACTGACTGAGGTATTAACCTGAGACAGAGCGCCCTCCCCGGATAGCAATTGCGTCATCATGTCATTGTCTGACTGAGACTGCTGCTTGCCATGAGATCCGTCCATTGCAGTACTCAACAGAGTCTGGAAAGTGTGGTCTCTAATTGGTACCACAAGGTGGCGCCACAATACCTCTTTTTCACTGGTCTCATGAGGTTGCTCAACTACACACTCTAGGTGTGGTGAGCTGTACTCAGAGTAGTGGGTATTGTTACGTTCTGAATTAACCGGGGGCGCCCATACATCGGTTACACCTGTAACTCTAGTATTTCGGCCCTCCGTGAACGTCGCACAGGTCTGAACTGCGCTTGCTGAGGCGTTAGCCTGAAGCAAGGCATCATTCCCAGCTAGCGGCTGCGTCTTCATGTCATACTTAGACTGAGACAGCTGCCTGCTATGTGAGACCTTTACTACAGAGCTCCTAGGAGTCTGTAGTAAAATATCTTTATTAGGTGAGCTAAGGCTACGCCTTGCTACCTTTTTCTCCTTCCTCTCCTGTGTGTTCAACTACGCACCTTCGGTGGGTTGAGCTACACTCAGGATGGTGGGAGAGGATTCATCGGACATGTAGTACTCTGCAATGTGTCATGGAAAAAGGGCTCTTTTTGTGACAATGTCAGTGGGAGCCAACTCTTTATTCACATAACAACAATAAACATTTCCCTCCATGCCCTGAACAATAGGGTGGGGGGGAACAGTGGGCTCTGTCGGCGTCCAGCGCCCGAGCCGTCATCCGTCCTCTCCCCCTCGTCCCGTCATTGACGCCCTGCGTTTCTGGCTGACCTTCTGGTGTTGCCAGGACGGTTTTGTGACGACCTCTCTCGCGGGCGGAATCGTCGCCACCACTGTCGTCGCTGGGGGGCCGAGCCCGCTCGCCTGCTGTCGGTGGTAGGCGCCTGTCGCCTGGCCCGTCGCCTCCCTGTAGTTCTACTGGGGCGTTAGAGGTTGACGGGTTAGTTGAGGCCCTGCTAAACTTGCCTGCCAATGGCAGGTGTTTAGCCAGGTGCTTCCTCTCTTCGTCTAGCTTGCCGAAACGCTCCGTCGCCTCCTTAACGGGCGACCCCAAAGAGGCCCTCGCTAGAGACTGGGAGGCGTTTAGCAGCGAGGCTCTGTCCGTCTCCTTCATGGCCGTCATTGACAGCCAGAGGTGACGTTCCATGACCACCGAGGTGGCCATGGACCGGCCTGCGCATATCGCCGACGCCTGTGTCAGATGAAGAATAGCGCCAGAAATCCTGGACGCCTCTTCAATCTCCTCGCTGGTCAACTCAGACCTACCCGTTGTTAGATGGGATAGGGAGGCCGCGAGGAGGGCAATGTTGTTAGCCGCTGACACAGCCTGGGCTCCCAGCGTAAAGGACTTCTCAGCCAGCTGTGCTGTGAGTCTGTCCTTTTGTGCTGGCAAGGTGGCTTTCTTGGAGGCCGCCCAGGGACTCGAACCCAGCACTAGATACGCCGCCATGGCGCTCTCGAGCCTAGGGATTCCCTTGGCAGCCCACTCACGTCCAGCCACTCTCGTGAATGGGGTGTACACTCTGGCCGGCGAACGCGCCGCCAGGGGTGTATCCCACGAGCCCTCAACATATTTTCCGAGAGAAGGCATAGCAGGAGCCATTGGTTCAGCTGCCTTTCTCGGTCTAGAGTAGGGGCCGCCCTCCATCATGTCGACCTCCACAGGGGGGGGGGAGCAGGGGGCAGCGCTATCTCAAGTCGATTCGCGGCTCTCTCAATGAGTTCGGGAAAGTCCGAACGCAGAGAGGCCGCTGCGAAGGACAGGGCTGCTGACTTAACAGAGCCCGTGTCGTCATCGCACAAGGAGCCTTCAGATCTCACACTCCCCAAAGGGAAGGGGGTCTTGAAGGTTGGCGTCAGAGAGTCGGATTGTTCCATTGGAACATCCATCTCTGCGTCTCTCTCCTTGTCATCCCCTGAGTCAGCACTGTCCGTCGACGCCTCTGAAGCAGAGGCGAGAAGAGACAGTACATCCTCTAGGGGGATATCCTCCCTAAAAAACGCCCAACGCTGCTTCCTCACCTTCATAGGAAGGAGGGCGCAGGAGGCGCAATTAGGGGATTGCCGGTCCCTTCCTTGGCATGCTGCGGCCCCAAACACACGAAACAGAGGTCGTGGGGGTCCGTAGATGCCATGGAGGTACATCGGCACTGAGCCCTGAAAAGGGCTTTTGGGGGTGGAAAATCTCCTGGTGTGCTCATATTAGAAGACGTCGATGGCTGGCTCATCGACAGCGATTTCTTCCTGAGTCTTCTCTTCGTCTCTTCTTGGCTTCTTCAGTCTAGTCGTCCAGTCGCTGAAGATAATGGGAGGCAGATTGAGGGGAGGCATCCCCTCTTATAGGGACACCTGTGCTCCCATTGGCTGCAGGTGTGTGCATACATTTGTTTCAGGCTGCTGCTGCCTTAGGGCAGAGGGTAAACCACTAGGCGCAGAGCTCCCCTATGGGGCGGAGCTCCACGATATAGAACTGTTGCGCTCCCTCACCTAAAAATCAGCACTACACCACTGACTATAGCCTGTTTAAATTGTGACTGCTGAGCCAATCACGTTCAAAAGTCAGAAATAAGTTGTACAGTATTTAAAGTGGGACTGCTGTCGCAAGTCCATAAAAAAATAAGCCTACCTTCTTACCATAATATACCAGGTATTTTCAAGTCAATATAACTAAACCTACTATCAGTTGATCATGAAACATTAGATTTGTTCAACTGTGTGGCTATGTTATTGTTGGACATGTACCGAAGCGCAACAATAGGACTCGAACGATTATCACCTTAGCAACAGTAAGTAGTCAGACACAGCATTCCAAATCATTCATTATTTTCCAATTCTAAACCATTTGCAATATGCAAAAATGATTCACGCGTTTCTATGAGCAATCCAATGGCATATTTTAACACCTCAACGAAGAGGATTCCACTTCAGGTACCGAGACCCAAAAGTGCGATGATTTACCGCGACAGCGACTCGAAGAGTGTACCGAGACCCAAAAGTGCAATTTACCGTGACCGTCGAAGAAAGTCAAGTTCAGTCTTGGTGCCAGGCTGTGTGAAACGGGAGAGATGTTCGTTGTGCCCGACTGCCAGCACAATATGAGAATCAGAGAGCTAAAAAACGCCATGGAATTAGTGGTTGGGATTCCCACAGACTTCCAGAGAGTATGCTAACTGGATAAAGGTCAAATAAATATGTTTGATCTCATTTGCTGGTTTAACTGTTGACATATTTGAATAAGAAATGGGAAGTCGTTGTTAATTAATTTCTTAGATGTATTCATTTATTTTTAATGGGTTTAATGAAGTTAGAATCACAGCCCTTATAAATCTCAAAAGTAGGCTAGTAGTGACAGGCCCATCATGGTGAACATTTGATTATAGGGTGTTTTCCAGTTTGCCTAATTATCTAATGATGTGCTTGTCTGACCAGACCCAATGTATACTCCACCCAACAGGTGACCTTTATGATGACACCACTATTCACTGTAATGACATGGTCCCTGGAACTACTGTCACCCTGATGATCTGGCCTTACGATGGATGGGCTGAGCTTGTGATATCTGCAGCTACTGGGGATGTACTCAAGGTGATGTGGCATAAAAGAAAAACCTAGAACAGTCTACAGCAGTCATACACAGAGACTCTCTATGGCTCAGGTCAATATTGATCATAATTTTTAAAAAAGAACCATCATCAACAAAAATAGTAATAGCAATACTGCATTTCTTTACTAGACATGCTGAAAGATCCACCTCCTTATTTGATGTAATGTGGCTAGCCTGTACTTACTGCACATCTAAACATTTACATTTACGTCATTTAGCAGACGCTCTTATCCAGAGTGACTTACAAATTGGTGCATTCAACTTATGATAGCCAGTGGGACAAACACTTTTTTTTTATGGGGGGGGGGGGCGGGTAGAAGGATTACTTTTATGCTATTCCAGGTATTCCTTAAAGAGGTAGGGTTTCAAGTGTCTCCGGAAGGTGGTCAGTGACTCAGCTGTCCTGGCGTCGTGGGGGAGCTTGAACCACCATTGGGGTGCCAGAGCAGCGAATAGCTTTGACTGGGCTGAGCGGGAACTGTGCTTCTTTAGAGGTAGGGGGGCTAGCAGGCCAGTGGATGAAGGTAGTGCCCTCGTTTGGGTGTAGGGTCTGATCAGAGCCTGAAGGTAAGGAGGTGCCGTTCCCCTCACAGCTCCGTAGGAAAGCACCATGGTGTTGTAGTAACAACATCTCACAGCTGTTATTACAACATGTAGACCTTATTAACTTCACTCTTCCCTTTTTTTAGGATGAACATTTCTACTTTTCACACATAAAAAGGACTATTTTCCTCTTTATTTCACGTAGCTCAAGAATGTGATGTCCAAACCAGCACCGCCACGTTCCTCCCATCCCAGTGCTATGGGTTCTATGGGTGGAGCTCCCTCCTGGCTCTCTCACCGTCTCTTCTCTGCTCTGTTCATCAGTGCCCACCGTGGACACATGCCCGCTGTCCGCTCCCTGCTCCAACAAGGTACCCACCACCGCAGAGGCAAAACATCTGGATATCACCGGCGCACTGGAAAAACCTTGTATCTCACTTTGGGTGATTTTGATCAATTATTCTACATCAATTGAATGTAGACATCCCCCTCAGAGGTGTCATGCCCATAGCGGGCACATGTCAGGTGCCCCCTCAGATTTGTCATGTAAAAGACATTTGCAAAAAACATGTAATAATCTCTGTAATACTACTAGCCACTTAGCAATTTTATGAAGTTGGCTTTAGCTAGCCCAGATAGGTTCCCGATCTCCCAGCTACCAAGAAGCCATTTCAGGCTATCAATCAAGTAAGAGTAATTAGCTTGTCTAACTAGCTTAGCTGGCATGCCTGCTGGCAAGGTTGGTAGACTTTAGAAAAAGCAAGCAGTAACTAAATGTACTGAATATTTTACCTAGATTTGAGGAAGAGATGCAGAGAAGCATATTTAGTTCATTTAATAAAAGAACCACCAGTCAGGATGATACAGACAGTTCAAGAGTTATGCTTAGAGATGCAGAAAAAAATTGTTTTGTATTAATTTTTTACATATAATTAAGTATAGTGATAATGGCTCTAGATTGCAGGAAAAAGCTGTTTCATGTGTTTGAAAAATGCTAAACTCTTCAATTTATGGACAGAGGACCTGGCAGCTCTTCCTCTTCCACTGGCAGGAGCGGGCGCAGGGCGTGCGCCTCATGCCTCACCTGGACGAGACTGAGCTGTTCGCCCACTAGAAACATGACTCCCAGCTACGCACCTGGCACCGGGGTGCCCACACCCAGAGATACATGGCCCACCTGGGGCGCTGTAGCCGTGGGGTGGAGGGCAGGGTGGAAGTGAGGCAGCTGGGGCCACTGCAGAACACGGCCATGAGGGCCCAGGCAAGGAGGGCGTGGATGGGGGACGCGTGACCAGAGCTGCAGTTCAAGAACAGGGCGGGTGGCCAAGAGCCTGGTCCTGGAGAGCCGTGCACGCAGGATTTTATTCCAGCCCAGCACTAACACACCAGTTCCTAACTACTCTAGATTGAATCGCATGAGCAGTCGGATCATTTGAATCAGATGTGTTAGTGTTGGGTTGGAACAAAAAACCTGCTAACAGACAATGTTTCCCCCTTCATAATTTAGTCAGAAGTCGGAAGTTCGCCTACCTCTCCCACATCTGACGTTGAGTAAGCGCTCGCAATGGCTCTGAGCAGTAAGACTTCCTTCATGAAATGAGCAAGAGGCAGACAAGTAGATGAACTGACAATTATAATCAAGATGAACCAGTGAGAATAAAGGTGCAGCAAAAGGGTGCAATTGCATTAGTCAGATGGTGAAATAAGACGTCTGGAGAAACCTGGACAACAGAATGTGACACTGCTTATAGGTGAATAAAATAAACCAGAGAGATACATGAGAACAATATGATAAAAAAATACTAATACTGTATGATAAAAGCCAATTCAAAGGGAGTTTAAGACTGGTAAAAGGGGAAGAAAGTACCTTTAAAGCTTAAATGATTGTAGTCATGTGAACTGTTCTATCAAACAAATGCATTGCCGTTGCACCATGGCAGCATATACAGGGGAGTGATAGTAGTATTCATCTTTGATGTATCATTTGCCCTGCATAGAAATGTAGATTTATAGATTTCAATGGTGTCTATTTTGATAGTCACAATACTCTTGTATACATGTCAATATATTCTACATGTCAAATATTCTATGTCAATATATTCCACATGTCAATATATTCTACATGTCAATATATTCTACATGTCAATATATTCTACTTGTCAATACATTCTACATGTCAATACATTCTACATGTCAATATATTCTACATGTCAATACATTCTACATGTCATGTCAATATATTCTACATGACAATATATTCTACGTCAATATATTCCACATGTCAATATATTCTACATGTCAATATATTATTTTGTATTTCTTTCATTCTTATGTGTACCTTTTTTATTTCTCATGTGTATTTATTTTATATGACTTAGTATTACTGCAACGTTGAGGAAGAACTTGCATGCAATCTTTTCACTGTACTGTTTACACCTGCTGTATCCTGTGCATGTTCCGGAGCGACCCACTAGGTGTGATCCTCCGACAACCTTAGGCACCTCCTCACTCACAGTCTGGACTAATCATCATCCTATTGGTGTCACCTGTGTCTACCTGTTCACCTGTGTATTTATGCCCTCACTTCCCTGTGTTCCCTTGCTCTGTTTTCTCTGCTAGTTCTCGATGCCAAACAGTACTGATCAGTGTCTGATTGCGAGATGTATGCACAGGTACTTGAGAAGTGTTCTCCCTGTTTCGTTATTTGTTTCAGTCGTAGGTAGTATTTCGTATTTTGTCTGTCAACCGGTTTTTGGAGACTTTTTTGCTCCGCCTTTCTTTTATTGTGATAAGTCCCGCTTATTTTTGTATTCTGGCTTGGGACCTCCAGTAAAGATCCTTGTTTCACCATCTCTGCCTACTGCCTATTGTACAGTCATGGTCAAAAGTTTTGAGAATGACACAAATATTAATTTTCAAAAGTCTGCTGCCTCAGTTTTTATGATGGCAATTTGCATATACTCCAGAATGTTATGAAGAGTGATCAGATGAATTGCAATTAATTGCAAAGTCCCTTTTGCCATGAAAATAAACTTAATCCCCAAAAAACATTTCCACTGCATTTCAGCCCTGCCACAAAAGGACCAGCTGACATCATGTCAGTGATTCTCTCGTTAACACAGGTGAGAGTGTTGACGAGGACAAGGCTGGAGATCACTCTGTCATGCTGATTGAGTTAGAATAACAAACTGGAAGCTTTAAAAGGAAGGTGGTGCTTGAAATCATTGTTCTTCCTCTGTTAACCATGGTTACCTGCAAGGAAACATGTGCCGTCATCATTGCTTTGCACAAAAAGGGCTTCACAGGCAAGGATTTTGCTGCTAGTAAGATTGCACCTAAATCAACCATTTATCGGATCATCAAGAACTTCAAGGAGAGAGTTTAAATTGTTGTGAAGAAGGCTTCAGGGCGCCCAAGAAAGTCTAGCAAGCGCCAGGACTGTCTCCTAAAGTTGATTCAGCTGCGGGATAGGGGCACCACCAGTGCAGAGCTTGCTCAGGAATGGCAGCAGGCAGGTGTGAGTGCATCTGCACGCACAGTGAGGCGAAGACTTTTGGAGGATGGCCTGGTGTCAAGAAGGGCAGCGAGGAAGCCACTTCTCTCCAGGAAAAATATCAGGGACAGACTGATATTCTGCAAAAGGTACAGGGATTGGACTGCTGAGGACTGGGGTAAAGTCATTTTCTCTGATGAATCCCCTTTCCGATTGTTTGGGGCATCCGGAAAACACCTTGTCCGGAGAAGACAAGGTGAGCGCTACCATCAGTCCTGTGTCATGCCAACAGTAAAGCATCCTGAGACCATTCATGTGTGGGGTTGCTTCTCAGCCAAGGGAGTGGGCTCACTCACAATTTTGCCTAAGAACACAGCCATAAATAAAGAATGGTACCAACACATCCTCCGAGAGCAACTTCTCCCAACCATCCAAGAACAGTCTGGTGACGAACAATGCCTTTTCCAGCATGATGGAGCACCTTGCCATAAGGCAAAAGTGATAACTAAGTGGCTCGGGGAACAAAACATCGACATTTTGGGTCCATGGCCAGGAAATTCCCCAGACCTTAATCCCATTTAGAACTTGTGGTCAATCCTCAAGAGGCGGGTGGACAAACAAAAACCCATAAATTCTATATTTGACCCCTCTGCAAAACATGACTTAGTACTTGGTGGCAAAACCCTTGTTGCCAATCACAGAGGTCAGACGTTTCTTGTAGTTCGCCACCAGGTTTGCACACATCTCAGGAGGGATTTTGTTCCACTCCTCTTTGCAGATCTTCTCCAAGTCATTAAGGTTTCGAGGCTGACGTTTTGCAACTCGAACCTTCAGCTCCCTCCACAGATTTTCTATGGGATTAAGGTCTGGAGACTGGCTAGGCCACTCCAGGACCTTAATGTGCTTCTTCTTGAGCCACTCCTTTGTTGCCTTGGCCGTGTGTTTTGGGTCATTGTCATGCTGGAAATCCCATCCACGACCCATTTTCAATGCCCTGGCTGAGGGAAGGAGGTTCTCACCCAATATTTGACGGTACATGGCCCCGTCCATCGTCCCTTTGATGCGGTGAAGTTGTCCTGTCCCCTTAGCAGAAAAACACCCCCCAAAGCATAATGTTTCCACCTCCATGTTTGACGGTGGGGATGGTGTTCTTGGGGGTCATAGGCAGCATTCCTCCTCCTCCAAACACGGCGAGTTGAGTTGATGCCAAAGAGCTCGATTTTGGTCTCATCTGACCACAACACTTTCACCCAGTTCTCCTCTGAATCATTCAGATGTTCATTGGCAAACTTCAGACGGCCCTGTATATGTGCTTTCTTGAGCAGGGGGACCTTGCGGGCACTGCAGGATTTCAGTCCTTCACGGCGTAGTGTGTTACCAATTGTTTTCTTGGTGACTATGGTCCCAGCTGCCTTGAGATCATTGACAAGATCCTCCTGTGTAGTTCTGGGCTGATTCCTCACCGTTCTCATTGCAACTCCACGAGGTGAGATCTTGCATGGAGCCCCAGGCCGAGGGAGATTGACAGTTATTTTGTGTTTCTTCCATTTGCGAATAATCGCACCAACTGTTGTCACCTTCTCACCAAGCTGCTTGGCGATGGTCTTGTAGCTCATTCCCAGCCTTGTGTAGGTCTACAATCTTGTCCCTGACATCCTTGGAGAGCTCTTTGGTGGAGAGTTTGGAATCTGATTGATTGATTGCTTCTGTGGAAGGTGTCTTTATACAGGTAACAAACTGAGATTAGGAGCACTCCTTTAAGAGTGTGCTCCTAATCTCAGCTCATTACCTGTATAAAAGACACCTGGGAGTCAGAAATCTTTCTGATTGAGAGGGGGTCAAATACTTATTTCCCTCATTAAAATGCAAATCAATTTATAAAATTTTTGACATGCGTTTTTCTTGATTTTGTTGTTGTTATCCTGTCTCTCAATGTTCAAATAAACCTACCATTAAAATTATAGACTGATCATTTCTTTGTCAGTGGGCAAATGTAAAAAATCAGCAGGGGATCAAATACTTTTTTCCCTCACTGTACAGTGTGTGCAAATGTAGCAAGTTATGGAGGTAAGGCAATAAATAGGCCTGTAACGATCCCGGCTGTCTGAGTCGGGTCCTGTCTGGTGACTAGTGTTCCTGTTCGTAATCTCCAGTTTCCCGAGGGTTCGGGAACGCTCCGGGGGAGCGCTCTTGTTTTCCGCACCTGCATCCCATCAGCAATCTGCACACCTGGTCCTGATCATCACCCTTCTTAGGCTCTGGCCGAACATCCAGTTCCTGCCGGATCGTTAGCCATGAACAGTAGGTGTATCAGAGTATCAGTCCTAGAGCGTCTAGCGTTAGTTTTGTTGTTTGGTCCTTGTTGGTTTATTGTTACTTACCTCCGTTTTTGTTCCATCTGCAGTCACTCGTCCGGAACCTTCACCCCTACCTCTGCCTGATGGTCGGCGGCTGCCGAGCCATCACTGGACCAACACCTGCACCCTCAACAACTCATCCACGCCGCCCGCTCTGTCCCTGGATTATTCTGCACCTTTTTGAATCTGTAATAAACCCTCACCTTCGTTCAACTCTCCTTGTCCTGGTCTGCTTCTGGGTTCTGTCTGAGGGAACCGTGACAGAACGATCCGGCCAGTAATGAACCCAGCGGACCTGGACTCTGTTCGCCATGCCATTACCCAGCAGGAGAAGATGTTGGGCCATCATAGCACGGTACTACAGGAGATCGCGTTGTCAGTTCGGAACCTTTCTACCGGTCTGACGGAGGTCCAGAACCAACGCCAGTGTCCGGTGGAGGACCCACTACCGGTTTCACCCATCTCGCCTGCCGCTTCTGGGAGTTGTGTCCCTCCGTGAGCCCAAGGTTCCGACGCCGGATAAATATGAGGGGGAGCTGGGAAGATGCCGTTCCTTCCTTATGCAGTGTGGATTAGTGTTCGATCTACAGCCCTACTCTTATGCCACAGACAAGGCTAGGATAGCCTTTGTGATTGAGTTGCTGCGTGGTCGGCGCTGGAGTGGGCTTCAGCCGTTTGGGAACGACAGGATCCCTGCATGGCTTCATACCAGGGGTTCACGGCCGAGATGAGGAAGCTCTTCGACCATTCCGTCCGAGGGGAGGGACGCAGCTAGGCGCCTGTTTTCTCTTCACCAAGGAACTCGCAGCGTGGCCGACTTCGTGATCGAGTTCAAGACGTTGGCTGTGGAGAGTGGGTGGAACGAGGAGTCTTTGCAAGCGGCCTTTTACCAGGGTCTGTCGGAGCAGCTCAAGGATGAGTTGATCTCCTATCCGAGCCTAGTGACCTGGACAGCTTGGTAGCCTTGTCTATTCGGGTGGATAATCGAGTCCGAGAGCGAAGGAGGGAGAAGCAATGGGGTCCGTCCAATCGATCAGCTTCTCAGTTCCCAGTCGGGTCGGGTGGTGGACCAGAACACGTCGATCATTCTCCACCACAAAGGATTAGTGGAGAGGACCTCTCTCCCGATTCTGAACCCATGCAAGTGGGGGCGGCACGGGTTAACCAAGGAGGAGCGTCAACATAGACGTAAGACCAACTGCTGCCTCTACTGTGGTCGCTCGGGACATTACATCTCCACTTGTTCCCGGCGGTCGTCAAACTGCCCGGCTCGCTAAAGTTGGGAGGACTTTTAGCGAGCCAGTTTCAACCTCTCAGTACCTCTGTCAGACCCCGCTTCCCGGCTACCCTTGTGAACAGGAATCAGAGCTTAGCGCTTAACGCTTTTATCGATTCAGGTGCCGATGGAAGCTTTCTTGATGCCGAGTTGGTGGAACAGCTGGGGCTTTCCAAGGAGCAATTGCCGGAAGCCATTGAAGCGACCACTCTGAACGGCAGTAGTCTGGCACGTATCCACGATGAGGACTGAACCGGTTAAGATGCGGTTGTCGGGGAATCATTCTGAGATGATTTCATTTTTCATTCTGCCGTCTTCCCATGTTCCTCTGGTCCTTGGATACCCCTGGCTGAAGGAACACAATCCCACGTTCGATTGGGTGACGGGCAAGGTAACGAGTTGGAGCCTCGATTGTCATGCTAACTGTCTCAAGACTGCCTGCCCCCATTCGGTTCCCAGTCAGGTGATTGAGGCTAAACCCCCAGATTTGTCCCTGGTTCCCGAGACATATCACGATTTGGGGGAAGTTTTCAGTAAGCAGAAGGCTCTGTCACTCCCTCCCCACCGACCATATGATTGTGCCATCAACCTGGTTCCTGGAGCTGTCTACCCCAAGGGAAGGTTATACAGTATCTCCCGACCTGAACGTGAGGCGTTGGAGACCTACATCAAGGAGTCCCTAGCTGCTGGTCTCGTTCGTCCCTCGTCATCACCCCTGGGGGCAGGATTCTTCTTTGTGGGTAAGAAGGATGGCTCTCTTCGACCGTGTATTGATTATCGGGGTTGAATGACATCACGGTCAAGAACAAGTATCCCCTGCCCTTGATGAGTTCTGCCTTCGACTCCTTACAGGGTGCTACGGTGTTCACCAAGCTAGACCCTACGCAATGCGTATCACCTGGTCCGGATCAGAGAGGGGGACGAGTGGTTGACGGGTTTCAATACACCGATGGGTCGCTTGAGTATCAGGTGATGCCGTTTGGACTGACCAATGCTCCAGCGGTATTCCAGAGTATGGTGAACGGCGTCCTGAGAGATATGATCGGTCTCTTCGTGTTTGTTTACCTGGATGACATTCTGATCTTCTCGAAGGAACCTTCCGACCACGTCCAGCATGTCCGGCAGGTTCTGCAGCGATTGTTGGAGAATCGCCTGTTCGTGAAGGCCGAGAAGTGCGAGTTTCACGCCCACACGACATCCTTTCTCGGGTACATCATCTCCAGGGGAGAGATTAGGATGGACCAGGAGAAGGTTAGAGCGGTTCTGGAATGGGCCCAGCCCGGTACGAGATTGCAGCTCCAGAGATTTTTGGGGTTTGCGAATTTCTACCGCAGATTCATCCGGGATTACAGCCGTGTGGCCGCTCCATTAACCGCCTTGACTTCCAGTATCAGGACCTTCAAGTGGAATCCGGAGGCGGATCGTGCGTTTCTGGATTTGAAGAGGCGATTCACCAACGCACCGATTCTCTCTCAACCGGACACGGGCCGTCAGTTCGTCGTTGAAGTGGACGCGTCTGATGTGGGAGTTGGCGCCATCCTGTCGCAGCGATGCTCCACGGACAGTAAACTCCATCCCTGCGCCTACTACTCTCGTCGCCTTTCGCCTGCGGAGAGGAATTACGATGTGGGTAACCGGGAGCTTCTCGCGGTGAAACTTGCCTTGGAGGAGTGGCGCCACTGGTTGGAGGGGGCGGAGCAACCGTTTATTGTCTGGACTGACCACAAGAATCTTGCTTACGTGCAATCGGCTAAACGTCTCAACTCCCGTCAGGCCAGGTGGGCGTTGTTTTCCGATTCAAGTTTTTCCTGACGTTCCGACCTGGATCTAAGAACGGCAAGGCGGACGCCTTGTCCCGGATGTTCTCCAAGACGGAGGAGAGTGGGTCCAAGACCGAGACGATTCTCCCCCCCGGAACTGCGTCGTGGGAGCAGTTATTGAAGATTGAGGAGGAGGTGCTGGCGGCCCGCCGGACTCAGCCCGGTCCCGGTAGCAGTCCACCCGGTCGGTTGTTTGTGCCTGAGTCGGTTCGTCCTGCTGTCCTCAAATGGTCCCACGCCAGCAAGATGGCTTGTCACCCTGGCGTGGCTCGGACAATGGCGTTTCTTCGCAGACGTTTTTGGTGGCCTGCCATGGCCGAGATACTCGGGTTTTGTTGCTGCCTGTCCAGTGTGTGCGCAGAATAAGAGTACCAATCGGCCCAGCTCTGGACTACTTCACCCCCTTCCTATTCCCCGGCCACCATGGTCGCATCTGGCCCTGGACTTCGTCACTGGGTTGCCCGCTTCTGAGGGGAACACGGTCGTTCTGACTATCGTGGACAGATTCAGCAAGTTCGCCCACTTTGTCCCAATTGCCAAGCTTCCCTCTGCCTCGGAACGTCCGAGATCCTGGTTAAGGGAGGTTTTTCAGGGTCCACGGTTTGCCCAGTGATATCGTTTTCCGACCGTGGCCCTCAGTTTACCTCTGCTGTCTGGAAGTCCTTCTGTTTGGCCATTGGAGCTACAGTCAGTCTCACATCTGGTTTTCACCCCCAATCCAATGGTCAGGCGGAGAGAGCCAACCAGAAGATGGAATCCACGCTACGCTGTCTGGTCTCTTCCAACCCCACCTCCTGGGTCTCTCAGTTGCCTTGGGTTGAGTATGCCCACAATACTCTTCCTACATCTGCCACTGGGATGTCTCCCTTCCAGTGCCTGTATGGCTACCAACCTCCCCTGTTTCCTTCTCAGGAGAAGGAGCTCTCAGTGCCTTCTGTTCAGGCCCATATTCTCGTTGCCACCGGACCTGGCATCGGGCCAGAAAGGCACTCCTTAGAGTTCGGACCGGTATCAGCTCCAGGCGAATCGTCGCCGGATCCCGCTCCCACCTATACCATCGGAGATAGGGTTTGGTTGGCCACGGGGATCTTCCGTTACGGACTGAGTCTAGGAAGTTGTTACCGAGTTCATTGGTCCGTTTGTGGTGGAGAAGGTGATCAATCCAGTGGCAGTTCGACTCAAACTACCGAGGACGCTCAGAGTCCATCCCACCTTTCATGTCTCCTGCCTCAAGCCTGTCTTCCTCAGTCCTCTGTTGCCTCCTCCGCCTCCTCCTCCTCCTCCTCGGATGATCGGAGGTGGTCCTGCCTACACGGTGCGGCGCATCATGGATTCCAGACGGCGGGGGCGGGGTTTCCAGTATCTCGTGGACTGGGAGGGGTAGTGGCCCTGAGGAGAGGAGTTGGATTCGCGGCGACAGGTCCTGGATGCGGAACTCATCAGTGACTTCTACCGCCTCCATCCTGGCGCTCCGGGAGTCCGCCCGGTGGCGTTAAGTCGGAGGGGGGTACTGTAACGATCCCGGCTGTCTGAGTCGGGTCCTGTCTGGTGACTAGTGTTCCTGTTCGCAATCTCCAGTTTCCCGGAGGGTTCGGGACCAGCTCCGAGGAGCGCTCTTGTTTTCGCACCTGCATCCCATCAGCAATCTGCACACCTGGTCCTGATCATCACCCTTCTTAGGCTCTGGCCGAACATCCAGTTCCTGCCGGATGCGTTAGCCATGAACAGTAGGTGTATCAGAGTATCAGTCCTAGAGCGTCTAGCGTTAGTTTTGTTGTTTGGTCCTTGTTGGTTTATTGTTACTTACCTCCGTTTTTGTTCCATCTGCAGTCACTCGTCCGGGAACCTTCACCCTACCTCTGCCTGATGGTCGGCGGCTGCCGAGCCATCACTGGACCAACACCTGCACCCTCAACAACTCATCCACGCCGCCCGCTCTGTCCCTGGATTATTCTGCACCTTTTTTGAATCTGTAATAAACCCTCACCTTCGTTCAACTCTCCTTGTCCTGGTCTGCTTCTGGGTTCTGTCTGAGGGAACCGTGACAAGGCCATAGTGCAAAATAATTACAATTTAGTATTAACACTGGAATGATAGATGTGCAAGAGACGATGTGCAAATAGAGATACTGGGGTGCAAATGAGCAAAATAAATAACAATATGGGGATGAGGTAGTTGGGTGGGCTAATTTCAGATGGGCTGTGTACAGGTGCAGTGATCGGTAAGCTGCTCTGACAACTGATGCTTAGTGAGGGAGATTAGAGTCTCCAGCTTCAGAGATTTTTGCAGTTCATTCCAGTCATTGGCAGCAGAGAACTGGAAGGAATGGCAGCCACATGAGGTGTTGGCTTTGGGGATGACCAGTGAGATATACCTGCTGGAGCGCATTGTCACGTTCGTTTGGGGACGGGTCAGACCAAGGCGCAGCGTGAAATGCGTACATGTTTATTTCACCGATAAACACACGACAAAACAACAAACCAACGAAACGTGAAGTCCTAGGCTAAACACAAACAAGCCTCAACACGGAACAAGATCCCACCACTAACGAGTGCCAATAGGCTGCCTGTATGATCCCAATCAGAGACAACGAGCGACAGCTGTCTCTGATTGGGAATCACACCCGGCCAAACATAGACATACAATCCTAGAATGACAACATAGAAAACACAACATAGAACACCACACCCTGACTCAACATACCAGAGTCCCATAAGTGGGCGTGACAGTCCCCCAAAGGTGCGGACTCAACGCACAACATAAACATAACAGGGTAGGGGCCGGGTGGGCATTCCGCCTCGGAGGCGGATCCGGCTCGGGCGTGAAGACCACATCCTCTCCCGCCTCCCTGTTGCGCCTGGTCTGGTCTGGACCTCGGCGCGCTGCTTCCCTCTCCTTCCTCCCAGAAGTACCAAGCCCTGTCTGGACCCTGGTGTGGGAGACCCCGAACCTGGAGAGGGGCTGGCGTCTGGGTCTGTACTGGAGCCGCTGACCGGAGCTGGACCGGGCACCGGTGGAGCGGACTGCTCAGGCTCCGGACTGGAACCGGACCGGAGCTGGACCGGGCACCGGTGGAACGGACTGCTCTAACTCTGGAGTGGAGCAGCTGACCGGAGCTGGATCTGCACCGTGGAGCGGACTGCTCTGGCTCGAGTGGAGCAACTGACGGTGCTGGACCAGGCACCGGTGGAAACAGCGCACGGCCGTGCCGGACTGGAACACGCACCACTGGTCTGATGCGAGGAGCAGGGGACGGGCTGGACCGGACTAGGAACACGCACCACTGGCTTGGTGCGGGGAGCAGGCACGGGCCGTGCGGGCTGGTGACACGCACCACTGGCTTGGTGCGAGGAACAGAAACGGGCCGGGCCGGACTGGGAACTACGCACCACTGGTCTGGTGCGGAGCAGGAACGGGCCGGGCCGGACTGGGGACACACACCACTGGCTTGGTGCGGGGGAGCAGGCACGGGCCGTGCGGACTGGGGACACACACCACTGGCTTGGTGCGGGGAGCAGGTACGGGTCGTACCGGGCTGGCGACACGCACCACTGGCTTGGTGCGGGGAACAGGAACGGGCGGGCGGACTGGAAGCACGCACCATTGGCTTGGTGCAGGGGAGCAGGAACGGGCTGAGCCAGACTGGGAACACGCACTTACTGGCTTGGTGCGGGGAGCAGGGACGGGCCGGGCAGGACTGGGAACACGTACCACTGGTCTGGTGCGGGGAGCAGGCACGGGCCGGGCCGGACGGGAACAAGCACCACTGGTCTTGTGCGGGGGAGCATGAACGGGCCTGGCCGGACTGGAGACACGCACCACAGGTCTGGTGCGAGGAGCAGGAACCGCGCCGGGCCGGACTGGGAGCACGCACCACTACTCTGGTGCGAGGAGCAGGAACGGGCCGGGCCGGACTGTGGAGGCGGACTGGAGGTCTGGAGCGGAGAGCTGGCACAACCCGTCCCTGGCTGGCTGCCCACTTTGCACGGACACGTGCGGCGCTGGCATAGAACGCACTGGGCTGTGCATGCGCACTGGCGATACAATGCGTATCTCCGCATACCTGGGTTCCTCTTTTAACCCACGCTCCTTATGTTGCCTAACCAGCTCCTCTCTCTGTGTGAAATGCGTACATGTTTATTTAAATGCTAAACACACAACAAAACAACAAACCAACGAAACGAGAAGTCCTAAGGCTAAACACAAAACAAGCCTCTACACGGAAACAAGATCCCACAACTAACGAAGTGCCAATAGGTTGCCTAAGTAGTGATCCCCAATCAAAGACAACGAGCGACAGCTGCCTCTGATTGGGAATCACACCCGGCCAAACATAGACATACAATCCTAGAATGACAACATAGAAAACACAACATAGAACACCACACCCTGACTCAACATACCAGAGTCCCATAAGTCAGGGCGTGACACGCATACTACGGGTGGGTGTTGCTCGGTGACCAATGAGCTAACACAAGGCAGGGATTTGCCTAGCAGTGAATTATGATAGTGGTAGTCACTGTGCTGATTAACCCCATGACAGAAAAACACATTGAACAATGTAATAAAACTCAAACCATAAAGAGAGTTCTACCTATAGCGGTTCAATCTCAATACTACATAAACACACATTTCTGGTTTAATTTAGATGCTGATGTGGTGATGACTATGTAATGACACATTTTCCTGTGAATTAAGAAAAAGGTGTGTACATCTCTGTGTGACGTTTGAGACATTCTTATGAATGGGTAGGGCTCCTTTTAAAAGGCCTGGCATCCTTTCATTACTTACAGTACTACAACAAGCAACTCGATCCACTTACCAACACAACCACGTGAGAGACAGCTTCAATGGATTTTCGTAAGTCAACTGAAACTTCTCGTTGCAAGATTTTTGATCAAATTCAGATGATGAAAAATGTAGATATTGCCTTGTCAAGGTACCTATGTCATGTTTAGTGACAGAGGGTCATATAGTACAGTGAGATGGGTAATTGGGTGACTTTGACTTGTAGAATGTAACATTTGCTTACAAAGAAAGATAATTATTGTTGGTGTATGTTCATCTGTTAAATTAATATTATTGATATTCTAATTCTAAGTCACTGTGGTCTTTGGCCTGTTTCTCTCTGCATATTCTTTCTGCATTATGCATGGTGATAGGCTACAAGTGTTTTCTCTATCCAGTGGCCTCAACTAGCCAACTGACAGTCTGTTTCTGCTACGTTGCTGTCAGACAAAAGTGACAAAACATAAGGCTAGACAACAGCAAACGTGAGAAAACAGACTGACGCCTCACACTAATAAAATAATAATAATTGTATTATCAGGACAAAATAGAAAATCAGGATTTATTTCTTTATTTCTTTATTTCTTGAAGACATTGGTAAGGTAGAGCTCCACTGTGAGAAGAACAACACAGCACACAACACCAATGACATCTCAGTGAACAGACTGATAGTCAGGAGAGGTCAGTCCTTCCTGGTCACCTTTGACTTCCATGGCCCCTTCAGGCCCACAACAGACATGCTGGAGCTGATGGTGGAGACAGGTGAGCTATCTAGAATAGAACATAGAATCACTTTATTTATCTCTGCTATTTATTAGAGCTGTTTGTACGAGAGGTTTCCCCGGACTCAGATTATGCTAGTCCTGGACTAAAACACACTAGGATTAATCTAGGCTAGGGCAGGAAACCGGCTTGTGGATCCCCCTTTGACAAGACAGACACGTGCAGTAATACATGACATTAAAACAAATCCTTGTATGCGTTGTAAATAGCTGAATTGGAGTCAATTCAATCTGATCTAAAGACTAAATTGCACAATTTTACAGGACTTGGATACCTCGACTTGCACCGTATATGTAATGTTGACATCAAAGTTACTCTGACAGAAAATATAAAATCTTATTGGACAAATACACTGAGTGTCAAAACATTAGAACACCTGCTCTTTCCATGACATAGACTGACCTGCGGTGAATCCAGTTGAAAGCTATGATCCCTTATTGAATCCACTTCAAAAGGGAGGAGACAGGTTAAAGAAGGATTTTTAAGCCTTGAGACAACTGAGACATGGATTGGGTATGTGTGCCATTCAGAGGTGAATGGGCAAGACAATGATTAGTACCCAGAAGCACTGGTTTGAGTGTGTCCAAGAACTGCAATGCTCCTGGGTTTTCACACTCAACAGTTTCCCGTTAGTATCAAGAATGGTCCACCACCCAAAGGACATTCAGCCAACCTGACAAGCATTGGGGTTAACATGGACCAGCATCTGTGAGGAACACTTTCGACACCATGTAGAGTCCATGCCCCGACAATTGAGTCTGTTCTGAAGCGAAAGGGGACAACTCAATATTAGGAAGCTGTTCCTAATGTTTTGTACACTGTGCGTCTACCTCACTGTTTCTGAACGTTTCTTCCATTTCGTTCTACTGAACACAACCCAAAACTCATCCTCCCTTCTCCATCCAGGGCCCCAGCCATCTGAGCGTTGGGGACCAGGTCAGTGTTCGGGATACCTGAGGGCCGTGGGAAGGCCTCCTGGAAGGTTGAGGATTCACCCCGGACTCAGTGCTCCTGGAGGGCTCAATCACTCTGGACATCACCAGCCCAGCAGATGCCCCAGTGGGAGAGTACAGCCTGTCTGTAAAGACCAGCGCCAACGCCACAGTGGGCAGAAGCCTGGGCAAGCTCCTTCTGCTGTTTAACCCTGGTGCCAAGGTAAACACAATTCAATTCAAAACAACTTTATTACATCTTACATCTGTACACTTCCTGTGAACGAGATTTGAGAGTACGGTAAAGCAGATTTAATACATTATAATGAGTATAAAGAATTCATAAAATGTTAACTAGAACTGTGATAAATTAACTATTTTAATCACACTGAAGGAGAACAAATGCGGTGAATGCATCAATACAGCCATGGTAACTGTTTGATACAGTATCCAGAGGGTGTGAAATGCTGCATTCCTGAATGTTCTTATCAGTTTGAAAGCTGAAATGGCTAATTTTACAGAGATTGTTGTAACCCATGTCTCTGTATGGGTTGGGAAGACCCCCCTCATAATTGTTTTGGAACATAATAGCCCATATACACAGATACAAACAATGGGCCACAACACAGCTTGGTAACATCCTGGTAGCACAGCCTGGTAGCACAGCTTGGTAACATACTGGTAACAGCCTAGTAACAGCCTGGTAACACAGCCTGGTAAGATCCTGGTAACAGCCTAGTAACAGCCTGGTAAGATCCTGGTACCATCCTGGTAACACAGCCGGTTAACATCCTGGTAACACAGCCTAGTACCACAGCCTGGTAAGATCCTGGTAACAGCCTAGTAACATTCTGGTAACACAGCCTGGTAACATCCTGGTACCATTCTGGTAACACAGCCTGCTAACATCGTGGTAACATCTTGGTAACACAGCCTGCTAACATCCTGGTAACATCTTGGTAACACAGCCTAGTAACACAGCCTGGTAGGATCCTGGTAACAGCCTAGTAACATCCTGGTAACACAGCCTGGTAACATCCTGGTACCATCCTGGTAACAGCCTGGTAACATCCTGGTAATATCCTGGTAACACAGCCTGGTAATATCCTGGTTAACATCTTGGTAACACAGCCTGGTAACATCCTGGTAACATCTTGGTAACACAGCCTGGTAACATCCTGGTAACATCTTGCCAACACAGCCTAGTAACACAGCCTGGTAAGATCCTGGTAACAGCCTAGTAACATCCTGGTAACACAGCCTGGTAACATCCTGGTACCATCCTGGTAACACAGCCTGGTAACATCCTGGTAATATCCTGGTAACACAGCCTGGTAACATCCTGTAACACAGCCCGGTAACACAGCTTGGTAACATCCTGGTAACACTACATTCTAGCATGGGAGACAGTGGTCATAACACAGTAACAGCATGATAACATGTTAAAGTTTACCCCCTTCATTTCATTTTGTATAATAATGTATTTTTATTTATCATTTATTTAACCAGCCAAGTCAGTTGAACCAATTCTTATAATTCATGTTTTGAAACTGCTGTATTTTTGTGTGGGCTGTAGAGGACTGGGTGCATCTGCCTGAAGAGGAGGGAGGCAGGAGTATGTGATGAGAGAACAACTGGTGTACAAAGGTTCTGACAAATACATCAGCTCCCAAGGTGGGACTTCGGACAGGTACACAGAACAAACAATACAGTATTGTACAGTTGAAAAGTGCTGCTTATAACATATAGGGCTGGTTTCCTGGATACAGATTAAGCCTATTCACTCGACTAAAAAGCAAACTCAATGGAGAATCTCCACCAATAATTATTTTGACTCTAGATAAATCCAGGACGAATCTGTTGCCCAGGAAACCGCCCCCAAGTGTTGCACAACGATATATCAGTCGAGTGATTGGCTGGAGAGTCCTGTGTAGCTCCGTTGGTAAAGCATGGCGCTTGCAACGCCAGGGTTGTGAATTTTCATTATGCAGGAGACCAATACGAACGAATAGTTACGGAGTGTAACTCCCAGTTCTATGAGTGGAGCGGAGCCCCATAGGGAACTCTGCTCCTAATACCTCTGCCCTAAGGCAGCAGCATGCCTGAGTGCCACACCAACAGCCAATAGGAGTACAGGTGTCCCTATAAGAGGGGGTGCCTCCCCTCAATCAGCCTCCCGAGATATTTTTCTTCAGCGAGACTAGAGAGAGTGGCAGGTTCTTAAGTCCTATGGGGCTCCGCTCTACTCATAGAACTGGAGTTACACTCCGGTAACTAATCGTTCTATATCGTGGAGCTCCGCCCTCAGGGGAGCTCTGCTCCTTAATGGTTTAGCGGAGTCGTAGCGCTCCCAAAATGTACTCCCCTGCCGGGCCTAGCACTTCCCGCTCGAAACGAGAAAGTCAAGCCTAGCAATGGCTGCAACCGAGTCCCGCAGTACTGCACTAAAACCCCTACTGGCGTCACAATATACCGCGTCATCGGTTAAAAAACCACCCCACCTAGTCCAATGGCAGTGCCAATGACTAGTGGGCAGATCATCAGAATAGAGCCATACTAATCTGTACTAGCAGATAGATGTGCCTCAATATCCTGTAAACACTACGGACCACTAATGG